>NC_031775.1:6039199-6265757 GCF_001522545.3 Parus major | reverse complement strand
AACTTCAACTTTCTTAAAGGTAAAGTAACTCCATGACATATGCAGTCAGCAAAGATAAACCCCAGACAATGTGCACTCAAGCTCAGGTTAAACTTTTAAAGCAGCTCAAGGATTGTAACTAAATTTTTTTATACAGCTTCTTCCTTAGGTATCATCATATATCATGTAAAGAAAATACCTGAATTTTCACCAGCTTTCTCTTTCCTCACTCAGACCAGTATAATGGATCTTAAAGGAAGATCCAGCAGTGGGGTCACATGGAAGTCATGGGGTATTCAACTGGGTCCCCATGCTGCAATGTGCATCAAAATCAATTAAATGCAACAAAATCAGATGACTTCATCTAAAAAAAGTAAGACTTTATAAATCTGGTCCAGTAGTTCACTGAAAAGTACTGGGGATGCAGTTTTCGTGGCTGCTTCTAGATTGTGATTTCCAGGTTTTTTTGAAAGCTGAGGTTTTAGTTTCTTCAACTAATACTTGCCTATATTTATAATGCAGCTGCATGCACTTCACTTCCCCTGGAAAAGGTGAGGGAATACAAACAGTAGATCCAAGTGCTTGTGGGTCAGAGTTCTTCAAGATGACAAGTTGGATCCACTTACCTATAATCAATGAACTAAAAGAGAGCATGGAGAAAAGTGAGCTCATCTTCTGTCCTAGAGCTCTGATCACTGGCACAGAAGATTGTCTATTTTTTGCTGGTTTGTTTTCAGGAATTTACACTTTATTAATTTTTTCGAAAGTTTATCTTCAAATGCATCAAACTGAAAAGCTCTCCTTTATGCAATTCATCATCCTTACTCTCAGCTCAAGGGCAAGCTTCTTTGAACAGACTGCTGCTGACTGGGTTTGAGACAACTGATTGTAAAAAAAAAAAAGGATCATTCATTATTCAGATACACTTTTCAGATGGCAAGGTTTCTGATCCTTTCCTCTGGCTCTGTTCAGCCATTCATTCCTGGGCTGGAATATGTGCTGAGGAGGATGCAAGACAAGCACCTGAGCTGTTTTGCTCTAGGAAAAGAGGACAAAATTGATGGTATTGAAGAGATGCTTCTTACATATCAGAATATAATGCTGTGTTAAACAGATGCTAACTAGCTAATTCTACTCAACTTCAGTACAATTACAGCAACAAGAAGCATAGCAATTCTGGAAGTGAAGTTTTGGCTGCTCTGTAAGATGACACACAGGTGTCCCACTATTGGGAGCTATCCTAAACAGTTTTGATGAAATTTTCTCTTTGGGCAGCAGTTTTTAAAGGGGCAGGGGAAGAGAAATTAAAAATGCTGCTTTCAGGTAGAAGTGTCCTGCCCATCTCTTACCAAAATGATTTCATTTTCCTTTATTTTCCCTCCCTCTGTAATGTGTTTTATAGTGTTAGTCCATACCATTCAAACAAATCCTTGATAAGTAAATGGCATTTCCACCTTTATTTTTATGATCCAAAGAAGATTAATGGGCCTTCTTGTTCCCCTATTCTCACAGTTTCTCAGCCTCTGAGTGCAAGAAGCTCGTGTAAAAATAAAGATTTTTTCCTGGTAGGTAGTTTTCAGCACCTCATCTTATTACATTTGAGTTTTCTAATGAGCAGTCTTTGTTAAGACAGCACTCTAATATCTGCCATAACATAACATCACCACATCTTTTCTTACTTCCTATGTTATTTTTGGGATATTGCTGCTAGTACTGAGCTGAAAGAACATGAATACAGAGTTTCACCTGTGATCTAAGAGGCACAGAAGTTAATAGGAGCCCACAGTCCTACGCACACTTTGAAAGGTGCGGGTTTGCTTTTCCCACCGTGCGCAGCTCTTTGTTTCCCCTGTGCCACACCTGCAGCCTCCTTCTTGTGAACTGACATGGGGAAAGGAGTGCTTGAAATGCCAGGAAGAAAAGGCATTTAGGTTGAGGATAAGTCATCTGTAATGGGAAGAGGGTCACATCTGTCCCACTGAGAGCAGGAACACGAGCTTTGCAGCTCCCTCAAAGTACAAGTTGAGAAGCTGGAGTCTCCTAATGCCATCACACCATCCCCACTCCATGCTTTACATCAATAAATGTACTTCTTTTAAAGCACTATGTCCTACACTGCCAATTTACAGTGCAGCTAGGGCAGAGCAGACATCCAGGTGGTAACACTCCGTAAATTCTCAAAAAGTGACTTCTGATAAAGCAAAATGATCAACAGTTGAGCTACTTAAGAGCTACTGCCCTTTTCCCACCCCAGGACAGCTCCGTTTTGGTGATTTTGAGAACGACACTATTTCATTGTCATGTATCATGTCTTATAAGGAAAAGAGCTAACTGAAAACACAAACTCACTCACTGGCAAATCTCATTTCTGTTCAAGTTCCTCATGGAAAGCGAGCACTTTAGGAAACAAATGAAAACAACAGAAAATCCAAGAAGCCAACAGAATCCAGCTCCGTCCATCTCAGCTAATGCAATGGAAAAAGGGCTCCTTTCCTAATGTGGCTCAGGATGTGACAGGTTAGGAAGAACGATAAAGTGGAAGGCTCTTTAAACCCCTCAGTTTGTTCTCATCACCCCCTTTCACATCAGAGGAAAGCATGTGAGCACAGTGCCCACTGTGAGGCTGGCTCATCTTCTCGGCAGCAGGCGATGGGAAACTTGCCTCTGTCACCTCACTTCCAGCCTCAGACTGACACCAAATGTGATCTGAATAGGCCCAGAAATGCACCCCTTAACACCATCTCCCCTCTCCAGCTGGAGAATTACCGCTGTTGTCAGCATTTGAATTACTTCCAGCAACTTGCAACAGGATTTCTCCCCTCCCCAACCATTCTTGTCAAGCCACAAGCAGAACCTGAGATTCTCCAATAGGCACAGAAGTTACCCCAACAGTGCAAGCATGAGATTGATTGCTCAAAGCTACAATTGAGCTAATTAACTGGAGAACATGTTTGCTGCAAGCAGGAGTGCTTCTTCAAAATTTTCTGAGGGGAAGACTTTTCCCTAGGATAGTGAAGAGACCGTGAGATGCAGTGACAACTTTACTTCATTTTGGGTGACTCCTTGGTCCAAAGGACTCACATCTTTCAAGTATTTGGGAAACTCACCATGAGAGATGGAGAAGGGGTGCAAATCTGCAAGTCTTGCAAGTCTGCAAGAGGAGTAGAGGGAGAAACAAGCTTCTTATGTACTGCAGTGGAGTGAGCTGACAGAGCAACACACTTCTGAGACTTTCTTACAGCACCTGCTGTATTCAGCTGTAAAATTAACAGCAGTTATGTATTTATTTTCTGTATATTTGTGAAGCACAAAGTACTCAATATGAAGACACACATCGGAGAAACACGGCTGAGGCATGCAGAAAGCAGCAGTAAGGCAATAGAAGTTCTGTTTCAACTATCTTGCTTTATCTAATATAGCAAAAAAACCCTAAAGTTTAAATATTTTGAAGACAAATTGCAGGTGGGAAGGCAAGGAGGGATTATTTCTATTCATTTTTGACTAATCAAAACACTTGCAGGGGAATTGGAAAGCCTTATTTTGATTTTTACTTCTCCAGTCTGTATCAATATATCTAAAGACAAAACATTCAAATCACAGCCAAAAGAAAATAAAGCTCCATTTGGGAAACACTGAAATAGAATATTCCAACATCAGATTTGTTTTATTTCTTCTCTTCTATAATGATTTACCAGTGAATCACCACAATTTCACATAATGCATTTCACTGTAGACAGGTCTGCACAGACTGAGCCCAGATTCCTTGCAAGTTTCTCTAACAAAAAAAAACAAGTCACAGATTTCCTGTCTGTTTGGACTTCTTTCTTTTCTTAAAGCACAGGAAAAAAAAAAAACAAACCAAAAACAAATGACAACAAAAACCCACAAAACCCAACCAAAAAAGAAAACCACAAAAACAACAACAAAAACCAACCAAATAAAACCACCACACCACCAAGAAAATTCAATAAACTACACAAAACAAACCATCAAACACAACAACTTTGTAATGCTCCATCTGGTACATTTCTCTTCCCAGAAGCAACATTTTGCAGAGAAGAGCTGGAAGCTTGAATGTTTAGCATCTGAAACAGGAAAGGAATAACCTTTCCGTTCAATACTATAACAAAAAGCTGGATTGCTATTGGCTTCAGTAACACTTAGAATATTTCAAAGTTTTCAGCAACTCTTTTAGTGACAACTTTTCAAAAAACTCCCAACTTATTCAAAAGTACACTTCTACCCATCCTCCCAGCCATGGAACAGCAAGATTGTTTGAAACCAACTGCAATAACCCAGCTGAGCAAACAATAGCCAAGAGCTACCTCTCTGCTGTACAGGTTGCAGCATATAATTATCCATCTTCTCTCTGCTGAAAGCACTGCAATGATTACAGAGCACTCATTTAAGGTATTTGAATTACAGCAAGATGTTATACATCAAAGTAATCAAAGACAGTTTAGGTAATGAAGTTGACACAGAATAGATAATTTCCCAAAGAAACATTTCATTTGCATGCAATAGAGCTATTTTAAGTTAATTTTGATGTTACATCATGATAAAAACACTTGTTGACATTTACAGCATTTCAGTGACAAGCCTTCTTGCATTGTGACAAATTAATTTTTTTCATAGGCAATAAATATAATTTCATTTCATACAGGAAAAAAAGCACCAAAACACTATCCACACAGCTATTCTCAGTGCTCTATGCAAGATGCATTGGTTGTCTGAGCAAATATGCCATAGGACACAACCTTCAGGAGCCTGAGAAGTTAATAAGGTGGCATTTTGAAATATAGCTCTACACAGCTGCACATGCAGGGAAACTGAATTCAGACAAACACCACCATCATCTGTCATTTGACAGAAATGCTTCCTTTGTTCCTTCTGAGCTAACACAGGAAAAAGAAATTATAAGCCATGTATATTCTTTCGTGCATATGGGAACTGAATTAGCTGGGATAGATACTACCTTGGACCAGGTTCCTAACACGGAGGGAATAAACCTAAAGCCTTGGGAGGTGGAGTGCTGGGAGGATGTTAATGGAGTCATTCCATAATAGGTCATGTCCCCGGTCTGCGTTAGTGATTGGATCCCTGCCCTCAGGTACCCATATGTAATTCTAGGTTAACCACACCCCCAGGTCTTTGGAAGCAGCCCCTCGGACCACGTGGTCTCTGTGAACATTAAAATCTATCTTTGGGCACTCCATTGTACCTGTCCCAATTTATTCTGCCATGCTCAACCCAGCCGAACTGGGAAAGAGTGGTCTCAGAACCCCACTGTGACACATGCAGAGGAAAAGCCCAAAAAGCCAGAGCCACTGCAGGGTAGCAGATACGAAAGAGGAGAGGCACCCAAGTCAGCAATCAGCTGTCTCAGGAAACCCCAGGAAGTATGAATGAGCTCTGGACAGACAAGGGGAAAAGGGAAACTGGTCCCTCTGGATCATTGGCCCCTCCTCTTGTCCTGTCCACCATCACCTGGCTCAACTCTGAAGAAAGGCTGCCAAGTGTCAAGTCACAGGACTGAGAGCTTCTGCCTTTGTATTCAGTGTAACAGTATAGGGCAGCCAGTAGAAATCTATATTGGAACTTGATTGGAAATATTCCTTTTCTCCCCTTTTTCCTTTGGAGTTTCTTTCAGAATAGGAAAGGTCTGCTGGGTGTGTTTGTAAATATAACTATGGAGGAGCAAGACATTGTAGCTTCTGACAGGATTTCCAGGAACATGCATCCCTCACCTTTCTGTGCTGTAGCTTGAGAGTCTGACTGAACCAAGTAAGTCCTGGGCTAAAATATAACTCCTGAAATATTTTCATTTATACAAGTTAAAGAGGAGCCTTATCAAAGTTTATGCCCATAGATTTCTCTCCTTCCCACAGAAGTTCCCTTTCCTATATGTTCATTAATTTACTTTTTATATTAAACTCGTCACAGTTATAACATCCAGCGAGTACACAGAAGTACTTGGTTTCAAGGTTGAAACAAAATCCATGTTCTTCAGAGCATGTGGAAAAATAACTTCCTGCTTGCATGGCCAAAGAAAATTACATTCTCTCCTCCAAGACTTTGAGTTGTACTCTGTCTTAAAGCTCTAGTCGATTTAACAAAGGAAGAAATCTTAATTTACATGGAGAAATGTAAATCAAGGTGTAGGCAGATATGTATATAGATATACATAGATTAAACCATGACAAGGAACAACTTTCAGATAGGATGCCTGCTGGCAAAATTGGGTAAGAAGATCTTTTGAATGATCTGGTTTAACTATGTTAAGCCAGTTCAGTAAATATTTATACCTGCATTTCAACAAATTAATTTGTAGTGAGGAATAGCATAGCTTCATGGAATTGGGTATTTGGCTATCCAAAATGTCTATCCTAAACAGTCCCAATCTGTGAGAAAATGTCCAAGTTCCCACACACAAGCAGAACCCCCATGTTTAAAGATCCCTTGACAAGCTGCCAAACACATCAGCGATTTTCTATGATTTGTGATTCTATTTAGACATTTAATTGGCGTAACGAAAGCAAGCTATCACTCACCGCTGCTTATCAAATGTCAGCCTGTGCCTTGTTGCAATTGATATCTAATCAACAGACAATCACATGTTGTTTGATACCAATTAAATATCTGAACAATTCTTTCAGCATTATTACCCTAATAAGATGGTAATTGTGTGCTCAACATTTCAGCAATCTTTGAGATAACACCATGCCGACCATATCTGCCTCCTTTATCCTTGTAGAAGCTCAGTAGCTGTTAGACATCAATATTTAATTACTAATAAATTCTTTAATACATCTAAGCAAGCCACTTTTGAAATGATTGTTATAAATAACAAACAAGATGAGGTTTGCTTTAAAATCTTCTAATTTACACTTTAGGAAATTGAACTCACATTAAATATATACAATGGTTGTCTTTGGCTGACAATTTTCCTTCCCAAATAAGAGAAGGATGTAAACGAAAAAGCCAAAAGTTGTGCAAGTCTACAGCACCTGCTTTCAGTGTAAATATGAAAAAAATAATGGAAAGAAATTTTGTCATGAAGGAATGAAAAAAAGAAAACTTCCCAACAATGTCATGGTATCAAGAGGAACAAGGTACACAAGCCCTTTGAGGGAGAGATGTCTCTTCCCTACCCTGGATGAAATACCTCACCCAGAGCTATTTACTATTCTTTCACAATGTCTCCCGCCTCCCCACTAACTTCTTAGCATGTACCATTTTGCATCAAAATGAAATGAAAGCAAAATTAAGCTACTGAATATGAATATGATATGATTTTGGGTTTTTTTTAACAAACACCAGTAACTTCTTCCCCACAACACATCTACAGTGTTGAATGTAAGATATAAAGTCATAAGAACTTGGGGACAAACTCTTCAGGCCCAGATTTCTCTCAACTCAGTCTAGCTCTTTGCTTTTTCTGTTACCTGGCAGCAGTGATTAGTATTGGAATAGCAGCAAGGCTCATTATGGATCACAGAAAATATCTTCAGCAGAGTGTGATAGGACATCAGGATAGAAGCCAAGTATTGATCTAATTTAATGGAAATTCCAAATACAAAGTGAAGGGACAGGTTTGAATATCTGTTCTGAGAAGGCCTTAGGTGCAATTGTTGTTCCTTGTCCTACATTTAGGTCTGAAATGCAACCTTTGTGTAAGACTCTCTCCTCCACATAAGAGAGTCTGCTTTGAAGTGCATCCTGCATCTTTTGAAAGGGCTTGTTCAGATTAATAGATGGAGTTTTTTAGGAGGAGAAAGGTTTAACAGCTCTCAGTTCTAAAGGAGTCTTCCTGCACCTTCAAGACTCAAGTGTCCAAATAGCAATCCAGAGTAACCTCTCCTGCTTCACAACTGAAATTAAATGAAAAATTTACAATCAAGAAAAATGCTTAGACTGAAAAGGAAGGGGAAGCAAAATCATAACACCTTTAAATTAAAAAACTCACTATTTTGACTAGAAAACAGTGGGACATGCATTTTTACAGAATGCATTTTTTTACTTTCTTGCAGGGCTGAGTAATTCTGTGTCAGAAGTTTTTCTATGGAGGAAAAAAACAGTGGCCAAACTGCTTTCTCGAGGATGCATTCCCTCTCTGCATTATAAAAAAAAAAATTTCAAAATTCTGTTTGTTCATATCCTTTCCCATTTGGTGTCATTAATAGCACCTGAATAGCTGCAGGATGAATTGCCATTTTAGTAGAGTGCTACAGTTCAGACCCTTGACTTAGTCCAACAAGACTATTAGGAGGTAATCAATGGACCATTTACTTGAAAGACAGGAGGACAAATGGTTGATTTATCCTCATCCCAGCTGGCCACCTATTTCCTCAAGCAATCATGAAATTACTATAGCCATGAAGGCAGCAGCCACTATTTCTTCTACAGGCTGGAATTTTAATTGAGAAGGGGACTCTCAGAGCTATTGGGAGACTCAGAGGAAAGCAGTGAGCACCACAGGCTCTTTGATAAACGACTCCACAAGTCACCTGAAACAGCTGAACAGAGACCAGTTCCCTCACCAATCACAACTGACCCAAAGCACCTAAAGGCCCAAAAGGTGTTTTTAGGAACGACAAAGCAAATAGTACCCAGGACCACACAGATGGACTAAGTGCAACAAAGCCAACTTCTTTGGCTTCCAGACATGACATAGAGCTTATTACCAACCATTAAAAGGGGACTGAAACATCTCTGATAGTTGTGAAGAGATTTTGCCTGAGAAGTCATTCAAAGACATTTTTGACTGAATGCATTTTGGCATATGGTCGCTATCAATGTGATTAGTGAACATGTGCTCACTTGTAATGAGTATGCATGCTGAAGTCCCTTTTGTACAAAATCTGGTGGAAAGCAAATGTGAAACAAAGATCCAAGGAATGTTCTCATGTCCAAGCTGTTTCTTGGAAGCTGGAAATTCAAGCCAGAATGATGCGATGGCTCATTAATGGCTCAACACTGCTATAGGAATTCCTGACTAACTCAAAAAATCTAATCTAATCTGCAGCATTAACATTTTATATTTAACATTTATATTAACTGCCCAGGCAGAGGGCGAGAGAGCAAGCCTGAACTATGCCCCCTCTATCTATATAACATCCTTGATAGCTGCTGGAGAGCTCCATTTGGAAATAGCAAACCCTGATTCAGCCCTCTACCCTGCCTGCTGCAAACTCACGTCTCACAGCAGGCTTGCGCTAATTCCAGCTGTGAAAGAAAGTGCCCCATTTTTGTTATTATCAACAATAGTTGACAGTGAAGTCAGGCAGCAGACCCCTAGAACGGGACAAAATTTCAGTAGCATCCTCCTCACCAGCACATTTTACATGTTGGTGGTAGGTCCTCACTTCTCAGCAAGTTTGTGCATGCTCACCTCTCTGCAAGGGCCACAGAGCAGTGTGTTAAGGCACTCAAGCCTCCCTAGGCCCTGTCCTAAGGACCACAGAGAGCACAGGAGCTCATCTCTCCTCTCAGAACCTTGAAGTCCTTAAAGAACCTCTCAGAGTGCTTGAAGTCCAGCCCAGCAAGCCATATTTCTGGATATCTCAGCTGCCTCTGGTGCTTAGAACCATGTTTCAAATCAATGAGCATGCATTAGGAATATGACTTTCACTTACTACTGACCTGAACCATACTTGAATCAGTGGCTTAAGGTGAAAAGCTAATGAATTTTCCTGTCACTCAGTTATTCAGACCCAAAGGGAGAAGATTTCTCAAATGAAAAGACTGCAAGATTTTGCTGGAGGCCAAAACCTAAGTTCTTTAAAACAGTCTATGCATATCTCCCTGTTAATTATGCTAATTAATTTCTGACACTTCTAGTGAAATCTGTGTGATTTATCTGAAACAATAAAAGCAATTAAAATTTTTTGTACACTAAATTGAAATAAAAGATAAGTTTCACAACAAGTGGGTTTTGTTCCTGTAAACTTCACAGGGTAGGAAATATCTAGGTTATAAAAGCACAGTCTTCTTTTCAAAAGCAAGTAGCCACCATAGATTCAAGTCTTATCAACCACCATGTCTATAATCTTGTCATTCCCTTTGTTTCCCAAACATACCATTGAACTGCTTCATGAGGCCCTGGGGGTGGCTTAAAGATGGTTATGAAATGCTAGATCTAGTATTAAATGTTTCACATACACAGAAGATCCTTACTCTACGTTTAAAAATATTTAGGGCTTTCCTTCCCTTTTTTCTAAAGCCACACTGACAACTCTTGATGTCCATCATGTGTGGAAGAAAGAACACCAAGTTAGACTGCGAGTCCATCACTTCTTAATCAGTTCCGTGGTCCATCAAACCACTTCAGAGTATCTTTAGCCAGAACAGAAGTCCCCAGAGGAAATCAACATTAGGAAACTTTTGTTTACCAAAGTGAGACCTATGTCTCAGGTTGGACTGCAATCTCCAATCATTCCTGCCTTTAAAGGTTTTACCTTCCAGTCCCTCACCCTTTCTTGGCACGTGTTTATCAGTTAGAGAGTTGTGAAGGTGCATGTGTAAAACTGAATTGTCCTTTCACCACACTCATTCACAACAGAAATCCACCATCTGGTGGTATAAAGCAGACAATCCCATGGGACATGGCACACAAAAGGCAGGAGTGTCTGCAGCTTTCAGACCCAGGATTGGTCAAATTGCCGTGGCTCAACACTACTGCCCTCTGCAGTGTAAAACAAGTTTGTGTCCTCATTCAGCTGAGCAGCATGCCTGGATTTCCTCCAGCTCATTATTTTCATCCAGTGTATCTGCCCACTTCTCACAATGCTGTGTGGAACTGCCAGAACAAAATGGTCCTGGAAACAGCTGTAGGTTTTGGGCTTGGTGTTGGGTGGGGGGCGCGGTGGGGAGGGTTGAGGTTTTGGTGTCTGAAGTTTGATTTGGGGGATTTGTTTGGGTTTGCTTCATTCTATGTGTTTTAAAAACAAAAACAAAAAAGCAAATCTGTCTTTCTCTTTCCCCCTACCCCCCAGAACATGTAGTTATCTCTGCAGGACAGAGGATGTGCACCCCACCCAAGGAGAAGCAGGCTGCACTTTGAAAAAACCTGGCTGCTTTTACAATAGTAGCTTCCACTTCTATGGAAGGAGAAGCAGGACACAGATGGAATGGCCTTTCCAGACAGGAACAGATAATGCAGCAGGCTGCTCTATCCTTGCCACTGCAGCACTCCAGACAGCATTTCATTATGCCTAAGTATGACAAGTGACATTATATAGCTGCTGTATCCTGAGATCTTCACAAAAGCCAAAAGTATCTCAATAACTCTCCCAGCAGACAAAACTGAAAACTGTTAAATTGTACCAGAATAATACAGCATGTAGAGATTGTGTTGAGAACAATAACCTACATCTTACTATATATTTCCCTCCATATGCAGGGCTTACTAGAGGTCACTGAAAATTTTTTTTAAAATGGAGCCTGTTATTTTTGGCATCCTAAGTTACCTGTTGCAGGATATAGCTATGAATATTAGAGCCATTTAGCTAGGCACAGAAACAAAAAGATCTATCAGGCATTTTCAGGCACTCCATAGCAAGACCAAGGGACAGGATATCCCCTGAATCCAATGACTAATTTCAGTTAAATCTGACAACAAGGTCTGACAAGGTTAAATACTTAAACATTTTAATGGAACTACAGCCAGCAAAGGAGGTAATTCCTAATAATTACTTCCTGAAAGGCTGTAATACGAGGTCAATTCATGATAGGCAGATCTTGGAGTCCATGCAAAAGAGAGCCATTACTGAAACTCCAAACAAAAAATGTTTTAGTTGTTACTAGAAAATTAAAACCACAATATATATTCAGTATGGAAATCTGACTTTAGTTCTGCTGATAGTAGAGCTACTTTATCAGATGTGTCTGCAGCACACTGATTAACCTTTCCATCTTTATCTCCTATATTTCATATATCATTCAGATAAAAATACTGCCTTGAAACAGTATTTTTCTGTATCTTTTTTTCCCTCCTTCAACAAAAGTGCAGCATTTGTAAGGTGAAATTTCCAAATTTAACAGGATTTGGTTTGTAGTCAGCCTTTATTTCTATACAGTCACTAACAACTGGGGGGACCAAATAGGGAAAAGAAGGAAGCTTCCTTACTGCATTTTCCAATACCTGTGTTTGATGGAACAGCCAAGCTTGCATCTGCCCATTTTATAACCTGCTGCTGGGTGAAAAGACCTCTGATTTTATCAGTCTTGAGGGAATCTGGATGGAGCTGATTTATCTCTGTCTGTGGTTGGCCAGAAAACTTGCTAAATGGTGGCATAAAGAGTTCATAGCCCCGTGCCAGCCATGAGAGGAAGCACCTGAATCAGACTGAGCTCAGTTTTGTTTCTTTGGTGGTTTTAGTTTGTTGTTGTTTTTTTTAGCAACAGCCAACAAAAGCTGTGCCCAAACCATCAGTCACCTGAACTATTGTATTGAGCTTGTTAATACAGAATTTACAGCAGGGAGAAAAGCTTCATGAATTGCTATATACATGAGTAATACAACAGCCACGGAGTGAGTGTATGCACCATGTCAACACACTGGAATATAATGGCCTTTCCATGTTTCCAGCAGAAACCATTATTATTATTTCCTTCTCAGGAATGCATCATGATACACTGACTCTTCATTATTAATTCTATTTTCAAAATACTGGAGCTGTTACAACCTTTTTAGAGGAAAGTATTAACGACCAAAGTGAATTCCACACTTCCCTGACAAAGACATGGTTCAGTTCTTGGACCACTGCTATTTAAAGAAGAAAAGGCTTCCACATCAAAAAACAAGTGAAAATAAAAGTGGTAACAAGAAGGAAGGAGACAACTACAGGTGTGAAAAGTAACCTATCAAAGCTAAATCCAGAAGATTTTATTATATCCAGTGGTCAAAACCTAGTATTCCAACCACAATCCATCCTCCTTTTCCTCCTCTGGAAATTTCTCTGGCAAACTTACCACACAGCTTTCTCATATTATTTGATACTTTTAACTGAGTAAACCTTTTGCCTTCCTGCTTCCAACTCCTCCCACAAGTCACCCTCAGTGTTAGATTTTTTTTAGCACCCAGTTTTGTTATTCTTTCTCTCCTCTGCACACAGCTCTAAGCCCAAGAGAACAACAAAGATCCAGATCAGTCCTTACAACTCCAGCTTGCTCACAAATAAAAGGAGTTTGCCAAACCTTAAATGATGCATCACACAATTTGAAAACACAACACTGCTAATGAAATTTTCTTGTGTTTGTAGAACTGCTAAGGATTAGTGGTTTCTCCAAATATCTGTCAATTTCATTTCTGAAGCCCCACTACTGGAGCATCGCCTGTTTATGTGCAACATTGCTTCCTATGTACAAAATATTTCTTCATTGAAATGTATTTCTTCTTGCATTTCTCTTTCCACAATAAGCTTTCACTTTCACAATCTGCTTTTCCATCTTGCATATTAATAAGTCTGAAGTGCTCATTCTGTAAGTGCTTATGTGTATTATTATAAGTGCAGATGTGCTGCACTGCACTTGCCACGCCATTCTATTGTCTTTGAAGGGACTCTTGTGCACAAAAAGAAGGAGCAGAAAACATTTGGAAGATAGTGGCCTGACTTTACACACTGATTAAACAATCCCAGAGTATAACACAGCAGCAATTATAGCAGCATCTGATCATCACTGATGATCTCAACACGGAGATGCAGGACTTGGTTTTGAAGGGTGTGGGGAAGAGTGGCAGATGGAAATCTGCCAAGAACTGCTGTAGACTTCTCAGGGATTTTCATCACATTCAGGTTCTCAAAAAGCCCTTAGAAACAACTGTGGCTTGATAATCAAAACAGACTTAATATTGTCCTTGTCTTTTCTGCCACCAAATTTTGAAATAATAGACTGAGTACAGCATGGTGCACCTGTTGCACATACACTGTTAGCCAAGATGAAAGGGCAATTTTGGTTCTATCTTACATCAGCACAGGTGGGTGAGCATCATGGAAGAAGCTTTAACAGCGTGGGAGCCATTTTCTTTCAAACCACAAAATAAAATTACTGAGGCAAAGCAGCAACTCTTGAAATGGGCTGCATCACTGACACAGAATCCAAACCAAGGTGTTTTGATGAATGGTAACTGAAAAACATGAACTAACAACACAAGCCTCATTTTAAAAACTCCACTTCTTCCAAAATGAAATGTTACCTTTTCACCTCAGATTCCCCAAGCCCACAGTACTACTGATCATCTCCCTATAGTTTGACAAGAGGTCACTGACTCTGTCATTTGTTAGAAATGTAAGTTGAAGGGTCTGCCCTGTTTCTCCAACAACCATCTTTCAAACCTTAGCTATAACATCCTCACAACACTTAAAACTCTACAGTCACGAGGGAGAAGAGCATCAAAAGCATCCTGTGACTAACCTTGACTTCTTAAACAGCTCTGAGATATTCCTGATATGTAATTGTGTTTGCCTTCTGATGCATGACAGACATCAAACATCAAAATGATGATAGGAGTGTCACAGTGGTTTCAGCAGTACTGAGAATAACTGTTTATGATCCTAAACAGCTTGAATTACAGAAGAGGAGTTTCTTTCTATAAAGTTCAAAGCAGTATTATTTCTGACACTTGATGCCACCCTTTTATATTTTCAGAGCTTCATGTTCCAATCCTGCCACAGAAACTGTTATTTCCTGATATTTTGTACTGTTCCTGTGCCTTATAGTAGTTCATCATGACTGACTTCCTCTGCAGCTTCTGAGGAAGCCTGTAAGTAAATGTTAACTGAGGGAAATAATAAAAGGAAACTGCTTGAACCAGTTCAGATTCAAAAGCAGCTGCACTCTGTGGCAGGACTCAAAGACTGCATGCCCTGGCCGTGTGTCCCACTCTCTCCCCTCACAGAGTCATTAAGATTGGAAAACCCCTCTGAGATCAAGTTCAACCATTAACCAAAGACTGCCAGGTCCAGCAGTGAACCATTTCCCTAAGCACCACATTACACTTTGAACACTTCCAGGGATGATGATTCCACCACTTCTCTGGGCAGCCTGTCCCAGTGCTTGACCACACTTTCAGTGAAGAAAATTGTGGAACAGTGCCCCAGAGCCAGCCCCGGGACTCTCAGCCCAGCAGTCCTGGATCCCACAGGTGGGGACAGCTCTATCTCCCGGCCCAGGGCCCATGCCCTGCTCCTCAGCCCAGCACTCCTGGATCCCACAGGTGGGGACAGCTCTATCTCCTGGCCCAGGGCCCATGCCCTGCTCTTCAGCCCAGCACTCCTGGATCCCNTATCTCCTGGCCCAGGGCCCATGCCCTGCTCTTCAGCCCAGCACTCCTGGATCCCACAGGTGGGGACAGCTCTATCTCCTGGCCCAGGGCCCATGACCTGCTCCCTACTGCTCCAGGTGCCCCCTCAGAGCCCACGGTTCCACCAATGCCACAAAGCCAGCTTCTCCCAGAGCCCTGGGGTCAGCAGGGAGCCCTGGCACCCTCTGCACAGCAAAACCAAACCCCCCACACACACATTCCCCTCTGGCCCAGCTCCCCTCGTGTGCAGGCTCCCAGCAGCGCTCTGAGGCCTTGGGGAGGTGCCGCTGGCAGGAGCTGCTGCCCACACCTGCTGAGAAACGATGGTGGCACTTGTGTGTCACAGGGATGGACACGGCTCAGAAGGTGGCCCTGGCCACAAACATCTGCTGACCAAAACAGCAGGTTCTGTTCCCAAGCAAGACTCATAAAAAAAAATAAAAAAAATAAAAAATAAAAAAAAGGGAAAAAAACCCATGGTTTTATTTTGTCTGTTTTTAGGGCCCACAAGGCACTGACTTTCCTCCTGCCTCCCTTCTCTCTCCTGATTATAAACAGAGTTTAAAAAAAATTCCTTAGTTTTGGTTCACTTTTATCAGGGCTCCAAAACAGTGCTGCTGTTTGGAGAGTGTACTGTCAGAAAGCACACCCACTTCAATCCTAATTACATACATCAAATATACACAAGCAGCACTAAAAAAAGTACCTCAAAACACCATCTAATTCAGAACTTTATATGTATGTGGTCTGATTATAACTTTGCTTAGGATCTTCTTGACAAAAGAACTTGAGAATTGTATTTGATTTCATTTCAAGACTTTAGGACAGTACCCTTTCTTGGTCCTGCCACTCTCCCTCATCAATGCAACATCCAGTACATAAGTAAGTAAATAATCCCAATTCCTGCAGGTACCCACTACCCCTAAAACACAAAACTTCAGATTTAAGCTACGAAAAAAACTAACATCAGCCTATACATAGCTGAAAACAGATATATCCTGCCCCATCACGAATCTATTTAAATGCAGATTCTGGGTATCTGCTACCATTACATATCCTTATGCTTTTATATGGTGGACTTCCTGGGAAGCAAATACCTGGTCTTGGCTGCCCCCAAGCTCATATTTTATTCTTGTTAAGAATCACCATTTAAGCCTGAGCTTAAGTCATAGAACTTAGTTTTATTTCTGAGAATAGTACTGGAAAGAAAGTAATTTAAGTGCTTCCACTTAAATTCCACGGAATTTAACAAGCACTTGAGGAAAAGAAACAGAGAAAAGGCAATAAATGTTATCTCTCTCTTTCTAAGCAAAAATAATGTCTGATTTATTTTAAAATACGGTCTTCATGAAAAGTACACCCAAGTACTGCAACTAGACTTCAGCATCTCAGGTTTTTACCTAGGAACATAGTTCAATGCTTCACTTAGACTGAATGCACTTCCCCACCCCCCCATACACACATCCAAGGACACTGAAATTAGAAGTGTTCCCAGTTCTGTGAGAATCTGCCAAAACAATAACAGAGATCCTGACTGCATGATGACCCAGAAGTTATCAGAAACTGCTAGAAATCACTTTAGTCCAAATATTCTGATACCAAGGAACTAAGAGCAGTCCAAAACATTTGCATGATTCCCAGAGTACATCTACTTAAAAATCTCACCCTGCAGTGGATTTCTTTCTTCTAAATATTTCCTAGTATTATTACTAACATGGTTATTTCAATGATGGCCACAGAGCATTGGCTGCTGGTAGGTACTAAATCTTATCATTGTTCCTATTAGGGAATTTACTATCAGTAAAATATTATCAATGAGACATAAGAATTGAATGCTGACAAAATTAACTTTTACTGCTAACATTCATCTCTGTTACTGGGATCACATCTTCCAGTGTTAAGGCCATGTCCATTTACAGAAATATATGGTCACACAGCAACACTTAAACTCTGAACAAGCCACCTTGAGCCCTTATGGCTGCTTCAAAACCTCCAAATGTATCAGTGAAGACTATTTTCACTTTTCATTCCCCAAGAACTTAGCAGAAGAAAAAAAAGATAAGGAAACCCCATCATTTTCATATATATTATTTCTGTGCAGTGCAGTACTAGTTTGTAGGAGGAGACACTGACTTGACAGCACCTCAAATCTTTTAATTTATATGTTATCAGTTTTGTTTTGTAATTTCCTCTATTCATTTCAGCTTCATACAAGTTGCCATGATGTTCCTAGTAAAAATATATGGAAATGTCTCTTGACTCTGCCATGGAATCATGAGTAATATTGTATTGTTACCACCACTCACGCAAAAGTCATTCACTTCATTATTATTCAACCTTATAGTGATATCTCTGTGTGACAGTCATAATTTTTACTTCTTTTCAACTTTATAGCTACGTGTGCCATTACTTAAATACCAGCATTTAAAATGTTTCCCTGTACTGCTTCAATTGCATTACCTAGTGTCATTTTGGAAAGGCAGATCTGCCTTCAGCTTCTGTTGGGTAGTAGCAACTTTTAATCAAGTTTTGGAGAGTTGTGGTTTTTTTTAATGAGGAGAGAAACAGCAGTCAGGAAGGGTATTCCCACTGCCAAGAGCACGCTGTCTCAGGCAGTTTTTTAGAATGCTTTCACCCTTCCCCCATGGCAGCAGGATTGTAACCAGATGACTTTTGAGGTCCCTTCTCACTCTGTGAGAACCCAGAGCACTATGAAACTATAAAATGCTTGTGTCTAAACAACTATCCATAGGCTTTTGAAAGTTTAGCTTAGTAGAGATAACACACATAGATGTCCCTTCTAGAGAGAGATTACTGTAGGATGAAAGGTAAAAGATTGCACCTCCTTTTGGAGTGATCCTTTCCGTTCTTCATTCACATCTACATCACCTAAGAGAAGGAGCTAATACAGGACCAGGATGGTGCTTCAAGCTGGTAAGTTATCATCCCTTTTCTCTCCACAAAGCCACAACCAATGTTGGTCTGGCAGTGATGCTCCTCAGTGTTCAGAGAGCAGGAAAGGACCCGTGCCTTCCCGCTACCTCTGTCCTTGAAGGCCCTGGGGCTGCCCACACATTTCTGGGAGATCTCAGGCTGTTTAACAGAGTTTCCCAGACCATGAGCCATGGATAGACTGTCCAGTTCACAGGGCTCTGTCCTTAATGCACTGCGCTTGTCCAGGCACCCCTCCAGGCTTTCTCCATAGTTCTCATGGCAGGGGAATTACTGTACAAATTACTCCCCTGTCCTCTGCATTAGGGACAGGACACCTTCTCAGGACTGAGGAAGAAACTTGAATTGACTTCTCCATCCCTACCTTCAGGCTCCATGTTTCCCATTCTAGCACCATTAAACTCAGTTGTTACCTGCCTGAGTAAGACTATTTCATGCTGTAGTTGCCTAAGGGATGTTAAGGCATTATACACAAACATACAGAGATGTATATATATATATATACCTCTCACCTCTCTAAGAGTCATAGAAAGGGCCCACATCCAAAACTCCACCTCCAACTGAGTTTCACAGTATTGGCTCCTCGTTCCTTCTTCTACCATTGCCTTAAGCCTCTGGCTCTCTCCTACTTTCTCAAAATCTCCTCCTGTTCAATTAATAGCCAGCAGCAAATAAATCACCACTAAAGAAAATGCCCGGAAGGTCAGATCTGCCTTTCCAAATTAACACTAGGTAATGCAACTGAAGCAGTACAGGAAAACATTTTAAATGCTCATAGTTAAGTAATGGCACATATAGTTATAAAGTTGAAAAGAAATTAGATATTCTTACATAGAATAAGCCCCATATCTCTGAAGCTGCATTTTTGCCCCCTGACCACAGGACATGACAAGACTACTACTTCACTACCAAGAGAGCAACTAAAACCATGAAAATCTACCTACTTGTCACAAAAATAGTTGTGCAATAAGTGAGGTGATACAGGGACTTCAGACACTTAATATTTCTTTCCATTCTTGTTACACCGATTGCTTAAATGTTTCTATTGTGATGATATTCTTCTAAGGGAACATTTAATGGACCTGCACCTGGATGGATGTAGGTTTTCTTTTGCCTTCAAGGTTATTTTCATAAAAGCATTACATTTCCCCCTTTTATCACAAAGCTGCAGAGTGCTTCAAGTCCTTCATCTGCAACTTACGAGTTACAATACAATTGCCAATACAGGAAACGATAGACCATGTCTAGTTAGGAACATCATCCTCCCCTCCTTGCACTTAGAGAATATTACAAATGAGTCATTATGGAAAGTGCTCAGCAAGCCAAGTACTGCACTATATGCAATTTGGGAGCTTATTTTCCTCTCAGAGTAATAAATTAGTGACAACCCATAGTTCTTCATTTTAATCTGAACAATTGTATTTCTATTAGATAGAAATGCCAATTTCCTTGTGTCTTGCTACTTAGCCTCTTCTAATTATCTCCTATGCTATGCTTCCTAAATCTCCATGCAGAAAAGCTACACTCATATGGAATCCTGTTAGTGTGTTAGCAGTCCAGGATGCTTGGGAATGCTGTGATGCAGGGCTCCAGATGGGCAGTATTTTCCATCTACTGAGGCAGGCCCTGCTCTCCACAAGAGTCTGACAAAGTTTGTTTCCAAACACAAACAGAAGCTTGAAGTCTTCTAAGAAACCAAACAAAGAATGGCTCATGGGATCACAGCTAGCACTGTACCTCTTTTCTCTCATCCCAATAGCCCTGGAAATGGCAGTGGTTTGGGACTGAGACCCGACACAGTCACTGCTGAAAGGGATAACTCCAGGGAGAAAAGAACAGCTACCATGGAAGAGGAGGGAGGCACCACAATTTCTTAGCACGAAGAAGACACAGACAGAAAACTAATCGGCATTGTTTCACAGTAAAGAAGCAAAACAGAGGCTCCCAGACCTTCCTGAAAGCAGGGAGACTCCCTTCCTACGGGCTCCAGCAAACCAAGCCAGCAGCATTTAGCATGAGCATTTAGATCCCCCAGTAATGGGAGGAGACAGCATTCTCCTCAGAGGGAAGAAAAATAGGCCCTAGACTCTCAGCCCCCTCACGGTGATACTTTACACTTAGTAAATATCTCCAGCCTTTTATTTGGAAATTATTTAAAAAGCAAACAAACAAAAAAGCCAGAAAAACTCCAAGAAGCCTCCCAAATAAAGCACTCAGGCTTTCCAGGTCACCTGTCACCCCCTATCCTCGGAGTTGCAGCTGTTTCCCCTCCACCCTGACCTTTCACCCAAAAGAACCTGCAGGTTCCCAAGAACTTACATAACCAGCAGAATTGATTGCACCTCTTGCATTAGTGCTGCACTTGCCTCAGTGCAAACTTAATATTTGTGCATGGAGCCAGGCGTGATGTGTGGCTGAAGGCATATTTCTTAAAAATATACTAATAATGCAAATGTATTGCCTTAGACCTAATTGCAGCTCTCCTCAGCAACAGAATAACCTGTCTCAGTTCAGTGTAATTTGGAGCCAGCTGTAATGAATCTCCACTGATCTGGAAGAACGTTCAATGTAGGAAGTTTTCTCCCTCTTCACTTGATCACTTCATCTAATTATTCAGTCAGTTTGGGAAACTGTATCTTTATTACCACTTTTAACCCTGTATTTAAGGTTAATCCTGCTTTCAGCATTGTTAGTTCTTGTTATTTTACCTGTGTCTCTGTTACGGGCTGCTAATGGCCTTAAACACATCACTTCAAATTTCTCTTTCCCTGTATCTCTCAGGTGCTGACTTTAAGCCTCCTGAGAAATTGGTTTGGTGACACCTCTTTCAGCAAGGCTTTTCTAGACTGCAAAGCCCTTCCCACAGCTCAGCAGTGAGAAGTGGGTAGGTCCAGTGCTGACCTCAGAGCTCTGCAGCCTTCAGATGGAACCAGTGCTCAGTCTCTCACAGGAACAGCTCAATCTAAAGAGTTTTTGGGGTGCAATTGGTTTTAAAACACAATGAGCAGCATATGGTTGAGAACCATAATTCTAGTTTTCAATAGAGATTTTATTCTTCTCAGTACTGGGCTTGATCCAGGAGCCTGTAGACTCCTGCTCTAAGCAATCTTTCTGTTAAACAGAATGTGAGCTCAAAAAATCTCCCTTTTTCATTTCAGCATTTTATTCCAAATTTGCTCTCCTGCACAGCCACTGGAGTAAACAGCAATTACACTGTATTATTTTGAGCAGAACCTCACCAGCCCAACCTCATCACTAATGAGGGTCATGATACAGCCCTTCTGGCAATTGGTAGCTCAGCTAAAAGTTATTGCTGTCACTCATGATAATTATTCATAAGAACTTGAAAAGGAAACAATTACTGCTGTACCAAACCACTCAGTGGCTCCCTGATTTTAAATTCCACTGCAGTTACATTATTTTGACATATGTCAAGTGACACATCAGAACAGAAAAAGCACATTTAAAGCTGAAAAGTATCTTTTCATTCTTTGTATCTGATTTCTGTATCTCTGAAGAAAATTAAAGCTTTTCCCTTGATTTCTAGCAGTTACATTAAAACAATCAGTGGAATCTAGTTTCCTTTTTGCTTTTTCGACTGCAGTTACACATAGCCTTGAGTCAGAAGATACATTCAATCTAAAGGACAACTATTGAGTTTGAGATATTATTCCAGTCCAATCACCACCTATAATGATATGATTCTTATTCTTGCAAAGATTTTTACAAAGAAATTAGCAGTCAAATGGATAACTTTAAATGAATACATGTGTATTTGATAAGGTGTTCAATAAAAATCTGGGAAAGAAGAAATGGAACATCAAGGTATTTAAAAAAATTAACATTTTATAAGGCTGTGGTTTGGTTGGTTGTTTTTCTCAAGTAGCCTTCTGGAGGAGAACAGCATTATCCCAGATTTTGCATGCATTAACTGGGTTCTAGAGAGATGCTTCTTACTTATCCATGCATCAATCAGACATGGGAAACCAGCTCCAGAATGCACTCAGGCACAGCATACAGATCTGAATTATTTCTCTAAGGACCTCCAGAGTTCCTCTGCTTTCCCCTGCTCATCAGAGATCTCTGGTGCTTGATGAAACTGTCAAAGTTGCAGCATCAATGAGGAGAAAGCAGAGAAAACACCTCAATTGTTCTGTGGGACTCCAGAATCCCACTGCATCCTTCAGGCACGCAGGGAACAGGAGTGTGGAATCAGCTGGGAGCTGGTTAGAATTGTGTCACTGCAGCCACACAAATCTCTCTTTAATCAGTGTACACTCACCAGCCTGCACGCCCATATGGCCCCCTTCACACTGCTCACGCAGCAGATTTCTGTGGAATAACAGCCAAAACATTCAGCATCAGATTCAAATGTTGATAATAAAACAGATCATAAGAATACCAAATCCGCTGACTGGAGCTTAACCTGGTACAAGGTGTTTGCTAAGCAATCTCTTGATTTTCCTCTCAGCATTTCTGTATCTGCACATAAACAATGAATTCATTGAGATATTTGCTGCTTAATTGACAAACACACATCTGGAGCTTCATGTTGGTTTTTTTTTTGTTGTTGTTTTTTGTGCTGAGATCCTCTGTGGTTTTATCTTATTTCTCTTTAATATTATTCTTTCTACTTTCCTTATTACCCACAGAAACCAGAAGAACAGAAACCAAGTGTATTGTTTTTCACCTGGAAGAAGGTGAGCTATTAAAGCTCCAAGGACTGAAGGAGGCAGTCTTTACATGAAAGCTGTCCCTCAGAATTCTGCCTCTACAAAGGCATCAGTGAGTAATCAAATTCTGGCAACTCTGGAAACTTACTGTCCTCTGACTTTCAGTCTGAATAATTTATTTTCTGTTTGAGCTGCTGCCTGGAATGAAGCATACACAACACTGATAGGGCTAGGATGCTACACTTTGTTGTGGTTTGATGATTCACTCTTTAAAACATTAAATTTCAGGAGGAATTTTCCCTTTGCTAGATATACTTGTCTTTACAGAACAGCAAGGTAGCCCTATGAAATCTAGGTAAGCAGTACATCAGCACAGAGTAAACCTGACTAAACCAGGAAAGAAAAATATTGCTTTAATGAAGAAATTGAAGGGAGGGAATTTACTTCGTTCTGATAAAAAAATCCTTGGATAATTGTTTACCTGTCTTGTAAGCTCCATACTTTGAGGGGGATTGGTGTAATCAACTCATCTCTGCTGTTGCTTAAAACTGAGATAGAGACAGTATGGTGATTACAGCTTTTAGGTTTCTTTTCAAACAAACAAACAAACAAACAACACTTTCAAAGCCTGGAGTAGCAGGACCTGCCCAGGATGATCACTGAGCTCTGAGTGCAGCAGAGAGAACAGTGCCCTTAGATGTCTCCCTGCCTCTTGGACTCACCACTGAGTTCCCAGTCCCTGACCTGAGATATTCCTTTCCTTACCTGGAGAGAATGGTAGAAGCAGGCTGACACACAGCAGCATTTGCTGAGCTCTGCCAGTCCCCAGCGCTGTGCTGCTAAAGGTCCCTCCAAGATGTCAAACAATTCTACATCTTGTCAAAGCCCCTATCTGCCTCCAGGCTGTATTTTAGCAATCCACCTCCCCTGCCCTACGTTTTAGTAGTCCAGGGGTAGCACCAGCTCTCCACCAGACATGGATTTCAATGGGTATTTTTCCAGCAAGGGAGGAGGAGAGGAAAAGGAGCAGTGGCTCTGTGCCAGCTGCTTGCCTGCAGGGCTCCAGCAGAGCTGGGATGTGACCCCTCCCGTGTGCATTTGCTGCAAGGCTTTGCCTCTGGTGCAGGGGAACGGGAACCCACATGGAACATGGGGCACAGGAATGCAAGGCTGCAGCAAGGGAAAAGGGATAAGCTTTTTATCCCTTCAATCTGATTCTCAGAATGAGGAAACCTGATTAAACCTCCCATTTCAGGGCATGAATAGCATCTGACCAAACAGCTCCAGTACAGAAGAAGTTGTTCCTGTAAGATCAGTGCTTCTAATCATGCTCAGAATATGCCAAATGTCAGGGAGTCCTCCCAAGAGGCCTGAACTCTTTACTGGGAGTTAAATATGTTGAGATGCGAGGAAAGCAATCTATTAGGCAAACATTAGATTCAGAAGACTGATTTTAATGGGATTTGTTTACTGTGTGAACCAAAGGCAATCCATCAAACCTCTCCTGTGCTGCAAAAAGCAGGAGAAAGATGCACTAGACTCATGGACTGTGGACAGCCTGCCATGTGAACCATGTTCACTGCTCTGAACAGGGGTGCTGAGGCACTGAAAAACTGCCAACCAACCAAAACCACATGCACAGGCCTGGGGACTTAGAAATTGGTGCAGAGGGTTTGATACTGTGAATATTTTCTCTTTGGGAGCCTCTGAGAGTACATGAGCATTTGCTGAGCTCTCCCACAGGTATAAAACAATACTTAACCCTGCCATTTGGCAAGCAAGGTATTGACATGTGATTAAGTGACCAATGGCCATGGACTCTCCATAGAATTAGGTGTCAGTTGCACTTTCTCTTACTTTTTGTAGCAAACTTGCTCCTACATTAGACAGAAAAGGAATATGAGAGGTCTGCAACCCTCCAAAGAACCCCACTTTGCTTAAGCCACTCCATCAGAACTGACCAACATGTCCTCAGCCCCTTGGATGGGACCATTGCTGTGACTGTTCTCCCTGACAATTTCTGAACTTCTGCTTCTGGACTCATCTACTACAAAGTTTCTAAAACACATGAAGCATTACGTAGGGCAGTCTTGATACCCTCAAGAAGTAAACCACTGCACTAAAGAATGATGAAGATAAAATTTCCAAGTGCAAAGACTTATCATGGAAGGCATTGACTCTTTGAAGAAATGACATTTTGAAAAAAAAATTCTCAAAAAAAAAAAAAAAAAAGAAAGTCAAAGAAAAGAAAAGTAAAAGAAAGGACATAAGGGTAAGAGAAAACTACATTGAGAGTCCCATGACTAATTGCTATCAATATTTGCATTATTTCTGTAATGACATCTCCTAGTCACTGACAAGGACCTTTTGTGCTAACTGCTAATGTATTAATTCTGAGGCATATCCGTGCAGTGTTTGACAGCATCTGTCATTAAAACATAAGGCACTTTGTAGCCTTGCCAAGGGACCAAACCTCTCCTTGTTCCCCATCACTGGCCTGCCTGTGATAACTCTTTGCTCTCCAGGATGTCTCAGGAAGTGCTGTGTGTCCCATTGCTAAACCAAGAATTGCAGTGTGCTATTGAAAAGGCAGTGGGAACAAGGAGGCCATGAAACAAATCCCTGTGATACATTTAATGGAATAACATCAGGTCCTGAGGAGAAGCCCACCTTGTATTCTTTGGTTTCTCACATATCACTGTGAATGACTTTGCTGCCTCTCTTGCACTTGCTGTAAATAAGAATTCCCCTGAAGTCAGTGGATTTACACAGCTGTAAAACATGCAAGAGGAAAGACAATATAACATAAAAAAAAGAAGGCAGATAGAGTCTTGTACTTCTGACTACATCCAAGATTAAATCTATTTTTAGCCCCCATCAAAAACAAAGAAAAGGAAAGTTTGCTCTGCCTTGCTATTTAATGAGAAGTTTAGCCATTATAATACTGTGTGCTATGGATTAGAAGTGCAAGGAGTAACCTAGGAATTAGGAATAATCCCTCCCCTTTATGCATGTGCTTATTTTCACCCTGCAATACAACATTTGGCCACTTAAAAAAGTTACTGTGGAGATGTTTCAAAAAAGTGTTCAAAGATGTAGATGGGTTTTTAAAACCTGGGACCCAAATAACCCCATAATGCCCCTAAATAGCATCAGGAAACAAAAATGGCATCCAAAATGAATTTTCTGTGCTGTTTCACAGCATCACCCAAAAAGAGTGAAGTCCCTGATTCAAAACATGTCTCGGGCTGTGCCCTCTCTGAGAAGCTGTCATCAGAAAGAACAAAGCAGCACGTATTTCATGAATGGAAACTCCCTCAACATATTTCTGGAAGCATCAGGAATAATTTTAAAAGTTCAAGAAAGGTTTTCCTGGTATCAGCCTTAATCTATATAAACCTGATGCCTTATAATGTCCTATTGGTGTCTGAATAATAGTATCTTAGTCACATATCAACTTTTCCTTATGCTGTGAATAATTTTAGCTGCAGGTAAAGATCAGCTAAAGGCTTTGAACGTTATATCCAGAAGATCCTGGGAAAATAAGCCCCAAAATTTTAGGAGAGTTCTCCAATGAGAAAACAACCCTAATTTGTTACATCTTGAGCATTTTCTGACCCTTTTCTGAAAATAGACTATGTTTGAGACATTAGTGCTGCCAAGACTGGAAAGCCATAGTAGCTGGGTTTGACTCACTGCAAAGTATTTACACCCACCAGTGAGACAGGGGCATTGCTGACTTACTTCAAAGAACACAGCAGACATGCTCAGCAGTATTAAACTAATTATCAGAATCATTGTTGACTCTCTCTTCCCACACAGTTTGTCTTTCTAATTACAACTACAAATACACAACCTAGGCGACCTGCTCCCCATTTATATGTGCCAAACACTGAAAAATCCCCTGTGCAATTTCAGATGCAATCAGGTGGTGGTTAACACCAATCCTCTTTGGAGAATAGCCATCTACTCTGAGCACATATTAATTAAATCCAAAGATACTTCTGGGATGTATTTCATTTTCCTGAGTCAACATAACCTCATCTAATGTCTGGGAGCATCACTTTTCCCACTGTGGTTTGCTGTGCTTAACATAACCCTGGGCAGCTACTTCAGGGCAGAGGACACAGTTCTGGTGCTCTGCCTGCTGCATATTTGTTTGCACTCACAAAATATGTGCTACTTCTACTTACCTGTGCAACTTATTGCACCTGCCCTGACCTGCTTAAAGCTCAGGACAAAAAGGCACCTATTTTGGCATCTATTTTGGAATTTGTACCCTTTCAAGCCAAAGAGATGAGAAGACATTCACAGGCCTCTAGCTCCCTTCTGCCACTTCCAGCAGTGGGTGACATTTCCTAGGCACCACCCAACACCCCCTGGAAAAAATGTGCTTTTTAAAAAACAGTCTGCTCAGTCTGAATAGTGAATTGGGAGGCAAAAGGGTGTTTGTCTCTATATTTTGGTTGTTTGTTTGCCATTCTTAACCGCACACATTTGCATAAAAGAAGGAATGTTGTGTCATCTTCTCCCTGAGCTTATTCCCCATCTGAATCTGTTGATGACAGCTTAATCATTTCCACAGCAACCAAGATCATGACATCAAATATGGTATAAGCAGCAGGGACAGATGATCTCTCAGGAAACAGAGGTCCTCTTCCATGTACATAAATACTCTGAAAAACAAAAGAGAAATATAGACAATATCTGTCACAGAAAATGTGATTGTTCTATGAGATTAGAGACTGTCCATTTTTTTCTTTCCTTGTCTGTCTGCTGCCGCTTAAGAGTACAAAATTACATTATGTTCTATGGTTTTAAACAGTATTAAATGACAGAGCTAGCATGAGGGACAGACAGCTTCCTTGGCCAGAGCTGGAAAGGCAGATGTACGTGCAGTTCCTCTGCCAGGCACAGCCCACACATTAGGTGGTTGCAAAGGGATCCTTCTTGGTCTGTTTGGCAACTTTTGCTAATTTTGTTCTAAATGAGGAAAATAGAATTGTGACTTTAAGCCGTTCATCTCATTAAATTCAGGTGCTTTTACTTTGACACTATCCCTTTTTGTGATAAAACAAAATTAAAACATACGTTCTTACTAGAGAGGCCTTTTTTGTTTAACCTTTCTGAATAAGGACCTCAAAATCTGACCTTTCAGCTCTTTCAGCAAAAGAGGAACATGCCACAACACAGCTTGGAATATGCAGAACTGTTGGGTTCAGCTTCTGCAGCTCCCTAACTCAACAGAGCTGTACAGGTGGATGGAAACAGCTGCATTTGCTGAATGCTTTGGGATAAATCACAAATGATTGCTTAGTTCAGGGATGGCCAATTACACACAGCTCTGAATTATTTAATCTTACCTACCATGCCAAGCTCTGCTGTGGCTCAGGGCCACATGGAGACTGGTGTGACACACTAGAGTTAGGGGCAAGCCAATGGTCGTGCCAGGCTGAATGGATGACATCAACCCTGCAGGTGGTAAAATTGCTGAGGAAACTAATACCTGACACAGGAATAAACTAAGTAAAACTGCCAGAAGAATAGGTTATTGATCACCCTGCCTTCTGCTCGAAAATTAATGGTACCACGAGACAGAGAGCAATCCCGCTCCCTTTCCAAGGAATAAATCTGAGGAAGGCAGGAGCTGCTAAACTGAAGATCTGTGGCCCTCAAGTGAGAGCCGGCGGTAATGCGGGCGATGCTGAGCTCAGCTGGGCGAGGACATGTTTGTAGAAACTCAGCTCATGTAGCACAAACCTGGGCACAAAAAAACCCCATCTCACTTTCCCCAGGCTGGATGGCTACAGACTTCTGGTAGATTTTGGCTGAAAAGCCAGTGGTACAGAAATATCTGCCCCTGTCTTGGTCAGATGCAACAGTGACATCTCCAACCCCTGGCTGGCTGTCACAAGGAGCTGGAGAACGTAGAGCAAACTTGAGGCAAAGGCGGAAAACATGAATGTCTTATTGATTGGAATAAGCCACACTGCAAAAACTGGGAGTTGTCTCTAGAGCTTAGTATCCAAAACAGCATACAACCTTTCCCCAAAGTGTTGGGGAGGAACAGCAGTATAAGTTTCACCATGACCATTCACATTTTCCAATCTTATTCTGGTGGAATGGGGTGTTCATGTGAGAGATGTCAGCCTCACAACAAACTTCAGGTGGTCAGTGGAAAACAAGCAAACAAACAAACTGCAGTTATATGTAGTTTAAAGCATCAGAAAGCAAAGGATCAACTTTTTTCCTAATCATTATTTACACAAGCTTCTCAATGATTTTGGAATTCTGGCTCATTAATTTTGAAATGCTTTAAGCTGGACATATTCCCTGATGACTGCTTGAGTGCTCGCAAGAATGTAAATCTGCCAGTTTTTATTGCTGGCTACCCACAAATTCAGGCCATTTATCAAAGAGCACTGCACACACTCACCCAGGAGGCTGCCCCATCATCTCTCTGGCAGGATGGACGGGGGGAGCCTCGCATAACTCTTCATTCACACAGTTATCCTGTTGCAAGGAGCTGAACCTCCTTTGTACCAATTGGTAGTATTTTTAAAAAGGAAAATTTGGGATGTCTGAAAC
Organism: Parus major; assembly: GCF_001522545.3. Classification (NCBI taxonomy): domain Eukaryota; kingdom Metazoa; phylum Chordata; class Aves; order Passeriformes; family Paridae; genus Parus; species Parus major. The sequence goes on along the minus strand of NC_031775.1, from coordinate 6,236,261 downwards.
TATACAAAGCCAGATACAAATGTTTGATTTGAATGGACAAAACAAATCTTTCTGTGATTTTTTTCCCCCACTACAAATCAGGTTTTAGCATGCTTTACACTGCTTTTTCGCTTGTACAAAGGTTTTTCCTGTTAGAAGGTATCTTTTTGAATGACTTGTACATATCAGCATAAACTCAGGAGGGTTTTAGTAACAACAAAATACCTAAATTTCCCTCCCAGTGAGCCTTCAAAGGATTTTTCCTGTGTTTGCACACAGACTTCAGGCAAGCATTGTGAACATTTTATGCAAAACCAATTACTTGGTAACCAAAAGAAAGATGTGATGTGCAGGACAATTTCCCAATTGCTGTTACTCTTGTCACAGGATCTTGGAACAGTTTAGCTTGGAAAAGACCCTTAAAGCCATCAAGTCCAACCACTAACCTGGCACTGCCAAATCCACCTCTAAATCATGTCCCTAAGTGCCACATCTACACATCTTTAAACACCTCCAGAGATGGTGACTCCACTGCTTCCCTGAGCAGTCTGTTCTAACACTTGACAAGCCATTCAAAGGGGAATTTTTCCCTTAATATCAATTGTCATTACAGCTCCTCCCAGCATACTTTTCACGTGTCCTCTGAATTTCTGAGAATCAACATAATTAGCCACACTGAACAACAACCCTCTGACCTGTGTAAACAGACACAGCTGTAAAGCTTTCTAGTTTCTTAATCAGTGTTGCATCTGTGCCAGGCAAAAGATTTAGTTTACCAAGACACACTCCTCTGCTGGGGAACACATTTGCTGTTTCAGTGCTGCAGTAACTGGTTTGCTCTAGCTCTTTGCTGAATAGCATGGCATTCCTTTGCCAAAAGAACTTCATTTTTTATAACTACACATTTAGAAGAAATAATGTCTTATTCTGAACTCTACATTGGAAGAACTGAAATACTCACAGCAAGCCTTGGGTGTGAAAAAGCTGTGGGCTAACATAACAAATATATCTCATTATTAGTAAATTGCCCAGTGTTTAGACATTTAAGATATTTTTTTTTTTTACCACTTTCCCAGCCATAGAAGTTTCTCCCTGAGAGAATTGGCATTGTATTTGTACCTGTGGCCAAAATCTTCTGTGCAAAATGCCCAACCTGCAAATGTTGCAGCCTTTACACACACTCTGTGTCAAACACAGGAGGCACTCAGTGCACACTGGCAGGCAGCTCCAGCAGAAGCAGCTCATCCCCTCACTGGCATGCAGCGTCCTGATGAGGAGCAGGGGTGCCTACATAGGCACAGTCCATGCCAGCAGATGTGTTCTGCTGCCAGCAGCACAACTTTCCCATGTTGTGCCCAGGAAAGCAGCAAAGCAAGTCCACAGTGTCTCATTTGCAGAACAGAAGGGATGCAGGTTTTCAATATCTTGAAAACGAGGCATGTTTTGGCAGCTGAATGAGATGGACGCTGTCGAGTGATCAAACTAAAGCACTGCAAGTAGGAAGATGAACCAAGTGTCATCCCTGACAAAGAAAAAGGAGGAGGAAAACCGTGAAAATTCTCACTGCTTCTATTCCCAAAATGAACCAGTGAAATGTTTATTGACCTCAGGGAAGGTAACTAGAGTGTGTCAGTAGGCACTATGTGAAAGCAGTAGAGCCAAAGAGGATGTATAAACACCACTGAAGATCAGAACTCTCCAAAGACATTTTCTTCACCCTTAGTTTATCAGTGTATGACTTCCCATTTAGTGCCAATGGGAGCATCAAGGACACTTCCTTCCTCATTCCCATTGCACTGGAGAACTAGCTCAGGTGTCAAAGTATTGCTTGGAAAAACTGCCTAAGAAAAGGGGAAAAAAGAACCAGATTTCCCAGAGAAACAATGCCTTTACATAAGTTAACTTAAATTCACATAATAAATCTACTCCATCAGCCTTTATTGAGCATCCTGGTCTGAAACTACGGATCTATAAATAGCTTTATAGCGCTGTCAGTTTGTTACAGCTCATGTAGCAAAACTCTTTCAGAAACAGCAGTTATTCTCCCTCTCTGGAAGATTTCTTTTTCAAGTGAAAAAGGCAGCCCATCCATGTGGCTGCAAACGAGGAGCTGAAATGTGTTTTCATTATTAAATGGCACCAGCTGAAAGATTTTCTGCCTTTTACTGTCTCTGGAGTCTCCCAGAGGTCACCCATCTTGGAAAGCGCCTCTTTTTGAGGCACACAAAGGCACACAAGCCTCAAAAAGATATTTCTCATCTGCCACCCCCTGTTCTGCATGGCAGGGAGGGGTGCTTGGAACTCCTGGGCATCAGCTTCTGTCTCTGCCAGGATAAGGCAGGAGTGAGGCCATGCAGGCTTGGTGTGAGAGAAGGGGCATGAAGAGGAGAGCCCCAAGCTGGGTCAGCCTTGCAGGGTGATCTCCTAGAGCCCTTTGGCTCCTGAAAACGAGCCAGAGCATGGTGGCTGCAAAATGAGACTTTTGTCATGGGAACCAAAATACCTGTCATGCTGTGCAAACCCTCCCATGCCTCAGATGGTGTGTTATACATCAATGTGTTATACATCAATTTCAAAACCATGCTGTTTCTCAAAGCCAGTCTCATGGAGAGCTGGTGCTCCCAAAATACTTGCACCACATCTTCCAGTGGAAGAAAAACCATAGTGTTTCCCTTCTATTAATCTTACAGTGATGAGGAACTATAAAGCAGTGTCAACACCTCAGGAAGATGTCAGCTGCATTTCAAACCTGTCCTGCAATGATTTGAATGAGAATGAAATACTGAGAGTAAGCAACAGATGCCTCTTTCTCTTCTCAGATTGTCTTTAGTGTGAATTTCAAACTCAAGTGAGCTGAAACTTCAATAAAACTTAAACATAAAAAAACATTACCTAAGACTTGTCCCTCCTTATGTCTTTCAGAAGCACTGTCACAAAACACTTGCATGACAACCTAAAGCAGGAAAGAAACAGTGGATGTAATCAGTCAGACTCTCTGCCTTATGCAACTTCTGTTAACACTCGTGGTTTCTGTGAAACAAGGAAAGACAGGATGCAATAACACATGCAGAAGCCTTTCCTGTCACATGCAAGCCCTTTCTGTGAACTTTGTGGGACTCTAGCATGAAAAACTGAGGACAAGAATTTTCCTAAAGATTTTTTGTTTAAAAAATCTGACTTTTCTTCAAGGACTGAGCAAGTCAAGTACAAGCATTGCCAGGAAAGCTTGCAGCCAGCTGAAGTGTACATTTGAATCTCACCAGTTTCCTGGCCTCTGTTTAATTGCTGAAAAGGAAATCCTGCTGCAGAAAAAGCCTCTGCAATCTCCATTGCTCCTGGTGAGTGGTGCCTACACATCCTCAGGGCCTCTTTATCCACTCTTCCTGGGATCAGGTGAACAGCACATCAGAAATTTGGTACTGCTGAGTCTGGAGCTTGGAGTGGTGACACCAGGACTGTTATGAGATGATTTCTGACATAATGACAGGTAAATATGAAGTAAAAAGTTAAAAACAGCTTGGGTAATAGCTAAAGTAGAGCCATTTCAAATGCATGAGGTTCCTGCCATCCCAAGGAGCCTCTGGTGCACTTTGAGCTTGGGCTTATATTCACTTCATATAACACCAAATGCAGCACTTGGATCGCTGACATTTGAGCAGGAATACCTCAGCCTGTTTGCTACAGGATCTGTCCCCTGGAATTAGCCCTCAGTTACTACAAAAAACCCAATAAAACAAAAACAAAACAAACCCCACAAAAAACAACAACAGAAAAACAAACAAAAACAAAACTATTTTACAAGATTTTTTGGAACTCTTACAGAGGCAGATGAATTACTATTAATATAAATTATTATATTCTAATAATCTATATTATAATATAGATTATAATATTAATATAACTATAGAAATATTTCTATACCTTTTTACATAAAGCAGTGGTGAAATCTCCACTCCTCTAGTGATGACTACTGCTTGAACCTTGATATGTTTATCCATATACTCCACATCAAGTTTAGTGGAAGCATGATGCAGATAACAGAATTTTTTGAACTTTGTCATGATTTACATAAGCTAAATGTTAGGGTTGACTGCTATCCCTGAAAATTCCTTAGGTCCTTAGATGATAACCATCTTCATCTGAGACCACCACACACCCCCACAACTACAATCAACGCTCCACTAAACAGCAGCCACTTGGAAAAGGAGCTAAATATAAATTCTCCAGCTTTCTTCACCACCTTGCAAGGCATGAACTGATATTCAGAGTCAGGCAGGCATGCTGACAATATTTACATGGGTTCTCATTCCCCATCAAGCCTGTCTCAGATTCCCTGGCTGTTTTGATTACCAGTGACCAGAGGGAAGAAAAGGGCATGATAGGAGAGTAGCAGGCACATAACAGGAATACACACTCTTACTTTCTCTCCCTTTGAAGAAAAAGGATTTGCTGGGCTAGATTTTCATCTCCTTCCCCTTTTTATTCAGAGTGACAGTTATTTGATCCTGTGTGTCATGTTAATAGTTTGGACAAATTAATGTACACCCCTTGGGTGATATTTAGAGTAGGAACATTGGCTAAACTACTACAAACCGTTGCATTTTCTTAGCAATAGTAACACCTATTTTAGCTATTTTAGCTTGGAGAAGTTGTTTGGGACTTTTTTTTTTTGTGTCAGCATCTGATTGCAAGTCCCTAGGAAAAGTTCTTGATTAAGTGTCCATACATCAGCTGATTCAGTCGCTGCACAAACATGGAAAGACCTCGTTACACTCATTAGAGGCCAGCTCGTGCTTCCTTATGTGCTGGGATAATTAACAACACACTGCACTCTGCAGACAACTCAAACATGGCAGGAACGGTGTAAGGGCAGAAAAAAAAAATAAAAAAAATAATACAATAATTTTCCATTACCTACTGAGTTTTTATGCAGCCCAAAATACCTCCAGGAAGGGGCATTTAGTCCATACATTTCTCAGAGCATTAGACAGCTAAAGTCAGCTCCAGTTCTACACATTCCACTACAGCTGTGCCCATTAATTACCATCCATGAATCCTATCCTTTAGATACTTATCTGCCAGGTCCATGAAGAGAACTCACTTCCCCCAAAGAGCACAAGACAATAATCACTGCTGGAAGCAAATGTAGGAGGGAAAGGTGTTACAGACCATTGGCTGTCTCCTGAGCCATCCTTACAAAAATGTCTCTGTAGGAGGAACAGTGGAGGAAACACAGATAAAACCAGTCAGGGGGTGCACTTGTCAGATGAAGAGGATGCAGATAAGCACCAGGGCTTTCTCCTTTTACAGGGTGAGTGCAGACTCAGTACAGGGTGGAGTTCTGAAAATATGTGCTGGAAAGGACAGAACTATTGATCTGTATTAAAGGGAAGGACATGCTTCCCACATGCTGGTGGGAAGGGAAAGGGTGGCTAAAAATACAACAGTAATTCCAATTTTCAGTCAGAAAGGAAAAAGAGAAAATGCCTTCCTATTTTACTCAGCAAGTCAAAGACTTTGTGATTTGTAATCAGAACAATAGAGCCAGCTCCTAATCTGCTCAATTCCTCACTTGCTGTAAGCCTACACCTGATCTGTCAGCAGCAGGGGTGAAAATGATTGATCTGTGACTTTGTTGGCATAATAAATGCCAGTGTACATAGAAGAGGATCATGCCTAACACTGGCTACCAGCTCAGGCTATCAAATCATACCAGCTATATATCTAGCTATAAACACAGATGTTTTGTTATTTTCTGTCTCCTTCTTGGAACCCCTGAGTGTCTGCAAGGGGTTGTGTGGGAAATAAGAGGGGGATGTGAGTCTTGGTGAGAGGGAGAACAGCACTGACAAAAGTTTACCATTTGATATTCTTGGTGCTTTTTATTCCTTTTTTTCTGAAAAGGCTTTCAAGAGCTATGCCTTTCCCTTCTCTGCCTCTGCCACAAGTACACAACCAGCCTTAAATATAGAGGAATTTGAATTTATTTGAGCAACAAGATATTTTCAATCCTAAAGAACAGCCTATATTCTTGTCTGAATCTTCAACAACTTCCCTTCCTTTTCACCGCTTTCCTCCTCTTCCCTTCCACTCTTTCCCTTTTCTGACCCTCCACCTCTTCTGTCTATGCCTGGAGCCTTTGAAAAAAAAAAAAGACTGGACTCCCTTTAAAGGCTATTCTCAGTCAGAAGAACATGTATTTCATCAAGACTCACTGCTGTTCATATTTCCACAAAAGCTTCTAAATGTAATAAAAGCAGTGCAAAAAAAGACACATTTCCTGTTACTGTTTAAAAGATGAAAGCAGAAAACAGCTCAGAATTAGCACCCCAGTTCCCCTGCAAGATGAGTGTTTTTAAAAAATCCAAAGTATAAGAGCAGTAATAACAGAGAGATGCCATAGTTTCAAACCTTTTCTTTCCCTCATTCTTTTCTTTCTTTTCCTTTGTCTTTTGGCAGCTGTGAATAATTCTGTACCCTGGAATTGTTCTGCAGGCTATTAATGTCTGTGACCTTTCCCATCAACAACAGCTCTAGTTCCCAGTCATTTCTGGAAGTGCTACCTAACATGAATTTAACATGACTGAGGCAGCCTCCTACAGACACACACACAGACACACAGAGCCCTTTCTGAGATGTGCAGGAGGGTGCTTCATCCCATCCATAAGAAGAAAATTAAATCCCTTCATCAGAGAGTTATCTGCCTTGCAAACAGCTGTGTTTCATGGCAACAGGCAGCATCCACCTCTGTTACAACCTCCCCAAGCCTTCCTGGGGAAATAAAAGCAGGGAGGATGATTTCATTATATAAGGAAAATAAGATCTCATTAAGTCTGAGCCATGATGGGGTTCTCCTTTGAGTTAGCTCTGCTGCTGCTTTTACTTTTTAAGAGTGTGTAAAGAACCCATATGTGATCAAACAAATATCAAGAGCATTCTCCAAATCTATGATCACATGCCTGCTACATCAAGAGGGCCTCTCATTCTTTTTAGATTCATTTCATCAAACAGACTGGAGTCTGGTTCTCAACAGCACAGCAGTGCTTCAGGAGTCTCCATGATGAAAACAAATAGCAGGTGTCCTCTTGAAAAATAAAGTAAGTGCTAAACAGATATGCAGGATGAAAGGGATCAAAATATAGATGCCTTTCTTCACTTAGGAGCCAAAGACTGGTCAAAAGAATTTGTAAAAAGTTGGTTTTGTTTGGGTTTTTGGTTTTTTAAACAGATTAAATGAATTGCCTCAACAGGTCAAGAATTACCCAGCTTAACTCCCGACTGTGGTTTATGCTTCGTATGTCCAGAAACCAAAGTTAAGATCATAGGTGTTGTTTTTCCAGTTAAAATCATGAGTGAGAGGTTAAAACAGGCTGTAGAGACGTGCTGGACTCCAGCAATGCCTAAAACCAGACATGGCCATTGCAGAACAGTGTCTCTGTAAGCTTTCCTTAGCAAATAAGAGATCAAGGAATTCCAACTATGTTCCTTGCCAGCTGCCATCAGACATTAACTTTGCTGACAAAATTTTTTTGTGTGTCTGTTTCTCCTGGTTCAGGCTTCTCATTTTATTTCCAGTCACACAGAGCAATGAACAAGGCCTTCTGGAAAATTTCCCCTGAAATCCATTTGTCAGGGAAAAATGAGTTTCTGACAAAACAAAACATTTCATGAAATTTGTCCTTCTAGTGGCATATATTAAATGTTCCTAAAAATCTGTTCAATTAAATTCTTTTTAGATGAAGCTCTTCACATTCTCTGATGAGGAGCTGATTATTTGTAAAGCAAACTAAGAATAAAAAAGTTCTGGCCTGGTTTTTGTTTACATTTTCCTTGGAAAAAATCCCTCATCACACAGCCCTATAACAAACTGGCTGCCTGATCAGGGAACCACAGCACCAAGGAAAGCAGACATGATGTCCTTCTGGGAAAGAACAAAACTAAATTGTTTCTTCCTTTAATAAAGATTTTTGCAGCTGAGAATAAGGGGCAAGGGGATAACATTGTAAATGTAGGGAAATATTTCAGGATTCCTGAGAAATCCCAAGTTCCTGGAAATGAGTGATCCTCTCAGAAACCCATCTTCCAAAGTGGAAGAATACTGTGATTTCCCAGACTGTCTCTATAATACACTGCACAATGATGAACCTTCATCTGGAAATCACTGTAATTCAAACTGTGACTAATATTACCAGAACTGTTGTTTTTAAATGACTTGGCCCCTGATCACCCACTGCAGGGAGCACTTCACTGTGGAGTCAGTGATTTGAGATGAGCCCAGGAAAGGAGCTGCTGCTCACTAAGAACTGCTCAAGAGTCACATTCCTGGGAATGAATAGTGGAGTTACTCAAACCATGAATGGTTGCTCCTCTGTTGTGTTACAGCTGATAGGGAAAGGCCTGGATACCTCTGGAGCTGGTACCTTGGAAATACCCATCCATCCGTACGGCTCGGTGAGCACTGGTTTGGCAGAGCAACGTGGGGACAGCAGCACATCTGCTGCCTGGATTACACTTGGTTTAGAAAGAGAGGCACAACTGTTGATGTATTCATGAAAAATAACACATTGGGAAAACAAAACAAAAAAAAGAACCTTAAAAAATGCAAATTTGTTTTGCTGCATCCAATATGTTCTTGTCTCTTGTCTAAAAGGCCCATCTGGTCTAAAAACATGCAGCACCTGTGTAAATTGTTATGTATTCTTGCTTGAAGTGTTAAATACTCCTTGTTGTAAAAATAACTAATGGATAATAAAGGGAATTTTTTTAATACACTTGCATGTTGATGTACCCCTGACTTTAGTGTACCCACATTTGCTGGATTCTTCAATGAAAGGGTTTTCACACAAAGATGGGTTTGCTGGGAAGAGGAGAGAAAACAGATAAAAAATGGACAAAAGACTTATTATCCCACTTTTCATATCTCAGCAATAACTTTCTTTACAACTGTCTAAGCTGGGCTCCTCTAGCTCTTTTCTGATGTAAAAAAACAATATTCTCATTCTTTCTAAAAGGTAACTAAGTCACAGAGCAAAGAAAGAAATTAAATACTGCAGAAGTAATCTACATCTCAGACATATCCAAACAAATCCCAGTTAGTGATGATGCTACATATGTATTTTTTTTCTATCCCAGCTAAAGGCTATGTCCCTTGGGGTTTTTTGGTGCTGTACTTTTAACTGTCAGAGAAGTGCAGCAGAACATTGGCCCCTAAGATTTGACTACTGCAACTCAGAATAAAAGAAAGGGAAAGAATGAACAGATGGTGTTGAGGTCACTGACATAACATCCTAGGCTGTAGAAAGAGACTTCATCCGCACCCTAAAGTCTGCAATGCAAACCTGCCCATTTCCTAGCTGGCTGAAATAACAGCTTATGATTCAATTATCTCTTTTGAAAATACAGCAAGGAATTCCACTGTGATCCATATGATTTGTGTTTGAAGGTCTCAAAGCACTAGAATAAAATAGACTTTGTGTTTTCATGGTTATTATTATTGCAATGATTGCATTAAAAAGGAGACAAAGCCTATGAAGTCTGCCAAGGTACACAAAGCTACTGCCCTTGGTTGGGAACAGGCCCAGGCCCATGGAGACCTCAGGTCCCACTCCAGAAGTTTGCTGTAAGTTAACGTGGTCAGCCAGACTCCCACAGCCAGAAACACACCTGTGTGCTCTCCAGAAGGGATGAGGAGATGCTTCTCACCTGGACTTACAGCTCTTCTTCTGTTTTCCAGGAGAAAAAGTTTTCTCTACTCCTCAGGTAATTCTATGCAAAGTCAGGTAAGTCAAGAGTAGGTGAAAGATCCAGAAAAAAGTTGGAAGAACAAGGGCAAAAATCATGCTTAGCATCCTGCTCAACTGAGCTATTACAATGCTGCAGGAGGATTTAAATGAATCAACTTAATCATTCTTCTTATTATCATTGCAATTAATTGCTGGATTTCTAAGGCAGCATCACTTTGTTACTCAGTATTTTTGTGACTCTTCACCTTCCTCATTTACTTATCTGGTGTAAATTAAACACAGCTTGGGGAGCTGCCTGTTCTTAAGCATTCTTTGTTATGCAGTCTTCATCATTTCAAGTTTTGAAATGTAAAGTACATGTTAGAATCCAATTAGAATGACAAATGAATCATGAGCAAATCTAATGGCATAAAACAAATGTGAAAGCTTAAACAGTTTCCAATTTACGCTTATATTGTACATAGGTGATGCAGCTCACCTTGCAAAATGGCACCATTAGCATTTAGATTTCTGAGGAACACCATATGCACTGAAAGGATATTGATTACTGCACGCTGCTGGAAGGAAAATGAAAGCAAAGAAAGGTGTGACAGTTCTGGATGAGGTGTGATTTCAATTGCCTTAATCCAGACTGAGGGATTAAGGAGATCATGCCTCTATGGCTGGAGCTGTTCCCTTGCTGCTAAGGTACATGCAAAACAAAATTGTCCCAGGTTCCCGTGTAAATCCATTAGAGACAAGAAAAGAAATGGCACCATTATCTCTCTTCACCCGCTCATCTCTGAACAGAGACTTTCCAGACTCAGCAGGACAATCTAGGGAATCTTTTGGGGTGCACGTCTCAGATCAGAAAAGGGAGAGGTGTTGGTTTGCTACACCAAGAAGTCAAAAGTCTGTTTATTTCAAGAGATATTTGAGAAAGGAACAAGGGAGGGGGTACAGGAGAGAGATAAGTGGAAAGGTGAGAACAAAGGAAGCAGAGAAAATGGTAATGATTTCACTAAAAAGAGAGATAAGCCTGTAAAAACATTAAAAATTAGTTTAGTGAATAACAGAATTTAGTATTCAATCATCAGAGCAAAAGTATGAAAGAGGGAGGAGAAGCAGAGAACAGAATAAACACAGAAAGGAAGATTGAAACATTAATGGGACTGGAATGGGGAGGGAATGAATGCTAAAAAATAGTTCAAGGAAAACAACCAGGGCCTGCACTGCTGAGGTCAGACAGGCAAACAGAATTAGAATAGTCTGAGGATTTTTTTTCTGCTGCTGTAATTAAAAGCAGCTCTTTTTATCAATTACACTACCAAGCTGTGCCAAAACATACATACCTACAGATATAAGCAGATACAACAGGACACCTGCATGAAAAAGAGGACAGTTAAGGTAATTTTTAAACTTTCAGGACACCTGAAAGTACCTGTCAAAGGAAATTTGTTCAGGGGTGAGTAGCAGTGATTAACAAACCTGGCCAAGTTTAGATACAAGTTCTTAACTTTGATGGAGAGCAGAAAAATGATGCTGTATATTTTAATATTTGTGCAGCTCCTGTTCACCCACTTTCAAAAGGTTCTCTTGGTGGCAGACACCTGCAAACATGCACAGAATTCACTTATCCTCCAAAAGGGAAAGAACAGACAGGTATCAAGAAATCCAACAGGAAGAAATTATCTAAAAAAAAAAAACCACACACAAAAACCCTGAGGTATTTGTTAACAGGTTCCCTCAGCATAGCAATATTGCACAAATGTTCTGCAGGACAGTGTGCAAGCTTCTGGGAACACATTAAACCTTGGTTCTCCAAACTTTGCAAGTAATTGCTTAAAGGCAATATCCCTAGCAGCCAACCGAAGCTGAACATCTGGGTGGTGGATGTTTGATTCCTAGGTGGAGCCTGAAGCCAGGACTGCAGGATGTTGGAGAAATGGCAGATGACATTTTCATGCTCTGCTTCTGCACTGCTCATTGCTGCCCTCGGAGGGGCTGCATTGTCAGCAGACCATAAAGGTTGTGTCTGAACGGATTGTCTGAACATTTTTTTCTGAATGAGGACTTCCAGACCAATACCAGACCTTTAGCATTCCAATTGGTCCTGTGCATCCTCTAGAGCAAACAAACAAACAAAGCAAGAGAAATCACAAGGACATTTTTTAATAGAGTTTAACTCTAACCTGCCATATAGAAAATCTACAATAAAATTACACTTTGTTTTCCCTTTCTGTGTCTTACTCAAACTGTAAATGACTTTTGGTAAAGATCTCATGGCCACAAGTCCAAGACTGTCAGTCGAACATAGAAATCCTTTGCCTCCACTGTGCAACGGAGCTGTCTTTGAAGAGTTGTGTGGAGGCTCAGAGTTTGGCAAGGAACCTGATGTGCTGGTCAAGTGTTTGTGCCCACATAACTCTGCATCATTAGAAATGATAATATTTTTTTATAGAAACAGGAAAGCTAGACAAAGAAAGCTCCTGCTCAAACCACGACTGCTAAATGAAAAATCAAACCCAAAGGCCCTTCAGTTCCTAATGGTAACTGCAAGAAAAGCTTTGAAATAATAAGATTTTTCCCAACTTTTGCTACTGCACTCATCTCTGTGCTAAGACCCTCTGAGGTTTATATGATCTTCTTGACATAACAGTGAAAAATACCTGACTCATCTCCTATATACAATATATTATATTTGAGTCCATACCCCATCACATACTTGCTACACTAGCTCATCTCTTCTAGTCATGACAAATGAGGAAGATGAAAAATATGATCGAACATGCAACACCAAGTAAATAAGATTTTGGAAGTTGATTGGTTTTGCTGTATTTTCTTTCATTTTTTGTCATAAATTTTGTATAATCTGTGTGGAGATGAGCATGAAATCTCTTACAATTTTTTTTTAATTGCTGCTTTCACTATCAGTTTCTACCACCTTTTTTTTTTTTCTCTCTGCTCTTATGTTTGGCTCTGTCACACAACTTTTGCAGAGAACTGAGAACAACCAACCAGCCAGTAAAATGGTGCCTGCCAACCCTGGAGAGCCTGCAGCCTTCCCTGGCAATTATATGAATGGCAATTTGAAGATTCTCAAAGCCACATGAAAAACAGTGTCTATCCCAGACATGGATATCCCAACTTGTCTATTCACTATTAAAAGCACTTCTGCATCTTTGTACCTTGCACCATTGAAGTCTGCCATTTGTATAGCAAGCACAAGTCAAAATGTCATAAATGTCACTTACTAAGTATCAGACCCAAGAATGAAGATAATCTGAGATGTTCAAAAGAATTTTGCCTTCATGAAAGATGAGATTAGAACAACATATTTATTCAAAGTTCACATCATATGTCATTGCTGTAGTTCACTATATGTGAATTCCTGGAAATATGACTCTACCTGTGTCTGCATGCAAAACAATTTTTGTGTAAATGTGCATGTTAAGGGTTGTTATGGTTCTTTTCACATCTCTTTGTACATGTCTCCTGCTGTTCTGCCCTCTGTAGCCTTCCAAATTCAACCCTTAGGTTCCAGTTGCAGAAATCAGGTGATTTATTAGAAACAATTTTTCTCCTGCCAGTTTGCACCCCTTGTGGTATGGAACAGCCCAGGCACTTGATGGCCACCCAAGAGGTTGGCAAGAGCCAGGGCAAAGAAGGGAGGGCTGCAACTCATTTGGCCTCAAATGAGCACTTGAAATCCTTTGCTGCATCAGCAGCCAGCCAGGATTTTATATAAAAGTTGTCAAAAGCAGGACCTTGAATTTCAACAGGGTTGATTCCATAGAGAATTGTAGATTTTGCTATGTTTTGTGTTTCTGATAGGGATAGCTGTATCATATGGCTTAGGAAGCTTTCAATCTGTGCTTGTTTTGTAGTAAATATCTGATTAAACTACTGGGAAAGCCAGGGGGAAAGGATTAATAAAGCTATTTAGTACTGGCAGCCTTCATAATGAGATAAAGGGAATTTCAAGGACCAATGAAATAAAAGAAATGGAAGAAAGATAACATACAAATAGCAAAAGTAGCTGATTACATATTCACTCAAGTATTGAAGGTATTTTGGATGTGAATTTTGCACTCTTGGTTGACAAATTTAATTGTCTGATTGACTGACTGATGTTTGCTTGAATCTGAAGAGTCTCAAGGTGTTTGTTTTACTCAAAAGGTAAAACCTTTCCAAGCCCATTCAATAGCACAGAGCAGATCAGCATTTTCCTCTGTCTAACTCAGAGTTTCTGCTCGTTGGCCAGCTGCAAACACCAGGTCTCAGTGAAAAACTCTAAATAATCTTCTCACGTGTGACCCTAATGATGACAGTACTACCTTTCAAAAGGAATTTGCACACTGTCTCTTCTTGTAATGAATTTGATCCTGCTGCTTGTGGCCTTGTTTTCATTGCTGTAAATCTTTATCCAAAGGTGTGTTATACACAGCAAGTGAGTTTTACATAGATGCAGCAACATTGTTCATGTTCTGAAAAGTTTTTCCCTCCACAAGCTAAGTATGAAAATCTGAAATTAATTTACAGTTCCCAAGTGAGCCTGATGGACTTTGCACTGCATTTTAGATTGAATTTTCCCAGCAGAAAGTTTGGCCTTCAGTGTTGAATTACTCCAGTTTTAATTCAAATATAAGTTCCAGTGTGTTGCTCTGAGTTTACTTTTTTCTTTTTCCAGGAAACTTCTTTCTGCATTATGTGAGTTATTATGAGATTAGTGGCATTTTCTGGGGTTTATGAGAAAATCCCTAGAAAATCTAACTCCTCTTATATCTTCTGAATGAGATAAAGAACAGCCTGCCCATTATCTTTGTATTGCCTATTCCCTGGCGTGACCTTATCTCATGCTGCTACAAGAAAATATTTATTGGCATTATTTCCAAGTCTACTCCTTCCTCAGGCCCCAACAGAAGTTTTATAATGTTCAAACATCCAGTAAAGGTGTGTAGGTAGTAAGAAATACTCTACATTGTGAGATAAGCTGCTTGGTGAAACTTTCCAACAAACTAAGGTTTCACAGGTAGGTTTTTGATGTGACAGGCAAAAGGGGTTTGGCTTTCTGATCTGATTGGAAGACAAAACAAGACTCAATTCCAGGGAACAGCCCTATTTTACGTACCAGTCATACTAGCCAGAAGTCTTTGCAGTCTGATCAACAAGTTTGGGCTGATGTAGACCAGCTAACTTTCTAATGCAGTCTGCTTAACACTTGTGAATTTCATTTCAGGAAACAGAGCACATTTGGATGGGTGGGGTGAGGTGGTGTTTCATTTCCCACGTGTAGAAGAAGGGAATTTTCCCTGGAGCCACTGTCCTGTGCAGAGCAGTGCTGAGCACCGTCCCCGCACAGCACGGGAATTACAGGGCTCAGCAGGGGAAGGCAGGAGAGTCTGGCAGAACGCTGGCCCAGCCACACAGGACAACTTCTGACAAGGTATCTAAATCACAGCAATTTGTGAGACCAGCAGAGCCCAGATGAATGGCAGGTGTGAGATTTATAGGAACTCTTTGTAATCCTGCAGCAACAAACCCTTTGGAGAGAACAGATGTGAAGGGGGAAGAAACAATACGATGGAAGAAAGAAGAACAGCTGAACAAAGAACAGACATGTCCCTCGTAGGAACAGTAGGGAAGGGGAGAAGAGAGAGCATTCTTTCTTTCACGTGGGTTTATTCTTCATTCTAAATATGTTATATTTCCCTCCAGAAGTCATTTCCACAGTTTCTTTAAATTTCAGCTAGGGAACTGCTCTTTCCACTGGTAGTTTTTCAGGCAAATGAAATCAAATTCCTGCCTAGATCAGCCCTAGGCTGTGTCTCCACCACCAATATTCTACTGTCAAAGTAACCAAACTATTCTTCTGAGTAATTTTCTTTTTGCAGCAAACTTCCTTCCCCTCCTCTAAAGAATTCCCCAACAGGGAGGGATAACATATTTTCCCTGCTTCACGTGACCCTTGCACAAAGGAAAACGAGGCACAAGAACAGTGAATTTTCAGGATGGAACAACCTACTTTTCTCAACTCCTTTTTATGAATTTTGTTTGTAAACCTCCCCAGAATAATCTAGGAAGCAGAAGATTAAATGTGCCTTCTTCACAAGTTCCCTATTTCACCTGTGGCAGTCTGACATGTGAGAAAGGACCCCAGTACCACTGCAGAGAGTCCCTGGAACAAAAAGGATCCTTACATGGACAGAAAGTTTGCACACATATTTCTGACTTCAGGGCTGGGGCCATATTTTGTGAAAAGTCTTTCCAAACATGTTGTGACACAATTGGAAATGGCAAGTTAAGAAATGTGAAAATGAGAAAGAAATTACCTCCAGTGAAGAACACATCCCTTTGTATCTTGACACTCTTCCCATGGATCTGTTATGTGCTTCTCAGCACTATTCTGTCTGTACCACTTCCAGGGTATTCTTGGTAATGTCAGGGGCACTAGCACAGGCAGGGTAAAACACCTTCCATGAGTCCTGGGCTAGAAAAAAAGGAAAAATGTGACTTGGAGTTTATAGCTCAAATATAAAATCAGTTAAAACTAAAACAACTCTTTGAAGGAGGAGAAGAAACTGCACAGGTGGTTGTGGCCCTCAGCCAGAGCACCTTTTGCAACCACCCAGAACAACCAGAGCAGTGAACTACACTTCACCTCCAGCTGCACATAATGGACATTGCTTCTGAAAGAGAATTGTTGCTGCCTCTCTGGTAGGGCAGGTTTAACCATGCAAGCGGTAACAGAACTGTCCTGGAGAGCAGAGAGACTGCTGGATCAGGTATCTGTTCCTCACTAAAAAGACACACAAGGAGTTCATTTGGATTGTAAGCTTACATTTTTTCTTACTTTCCAAGACCTCTATTTACAGAGGAAATGTGGACTCTCTTCTATCCTCTATCTAACCTAAAAAGTTCCCAACACTTCAATACCACAGTTCATAGTTTGTGTGTGTCAGAAAAGGTAGTGGAGATGGAAGAATGAAGAAACCTTTCCCTCCAATACCTTGTGAGGTTATTCAACTAAGATCACAGGAACAGCAAGAAACATCTTGAAAATAGGCATGCCATTAAAAGAACTCCTAGGTTTCATTATGCCGCTTACATCTCCGCGAGCACCACTTCCTTTTGATAACTTTCCTGATATTAGAAAAAAACCCTGTACTATCCTGCAAAAAAATAACATGAAATACAGTACATTTTGTCCAGTAAACATGCAGAGAAAAAGCATCATTGCAACAGCACCACTGTTTTCCAAGCCTGAAGCACAGCTGAAGGTTCTTTATCATTCTATCTGTAGTGCTTACACCTGTGAGGAGCATAACCTGATGAATAAGGATGTGATAATGTTACAGAAACCCGCTGATAGCAGAGCAGCTCCTCTGACATCTAATTTGTTCCATGTGGCTCACTCATTATTCCTTATTTCTCTGCTGCAAGATTTCACAGAATATTCTGAGTTGGAAGGGGCCCATGAGGATCATCAAGTCCAACTTTTAAGTGAATGGTGTGTACAGGGATCAAACTTATGACCTTGGTGTTATCAGCACCATGCTCTGACCAGCAGAGCTAACCTCAGGGTTTTATTGAACATTGTACCACAGTTTGCAATTAAAATAAACCAATTATTAAAAGTTCAACTTGGCACAACAAAAAATAAGCTCCAATTTTGGGAAAAGATTCTGGGACCTTCTTTATTTCAACACAAAGTTCACAATTTCACTTACACCTTCTGAAATTCAGTTCTCATAAGAACAGCATCTTGGTGTTTCCTGCTGCATCATATTCTGCTCCCTCCATGCACAGATGACCTGGTGTTCAGACAAGTCCCTGAGTAACATTTCTCTAGAAGGAAATGCTCAGATTCTCTCTGAACAGTGTAAGGAAAGGTCCCCCCCTCCTCAGGGAGTAGGTGAAATTGCACACAAAAAAGTTAAATCTGGGTGGAAAACACATCTTTCTTCTTGCACAACAGTGAAAGTTTTAAAAAGTTATCCAACTCTGAAATATGAGTATTACAAGAAGTTTGTACTCAATATACAAAGACAAGTAAATATGTTTCTGGGTCAATCAAATTGTTTGGGGCTCCTTATGTTTGTGCTACTTTCCCACATTTGTCAAGCTTAGTGGACAGGGTGACACTGATACCTGGGCTTCTTCCCATGAGCAGGACAAAATCAAGCCTGGATCAATGAGGGGCAATTTATGTCACTCTATGGACAGAAAGCTTTGAAAACATTTCTTTCTACTTCTTTTGAATTAATAAAATCCCTGATGTACTGGTTCTGGTGAGGGAGGTAAATAAGGGGGAATAAGAAATGTAAAGAATTATATTGTCCCTGCAATATAATAAATATATACACATTATATTCATATATATATATATATGAATCAAGGCTGTTAGTTTGCCTTTATAACATTGTGTGTTTTTTGATATTTTAGTGCTCAATTCTTTATCATTATGACAGTTCATGCCAGCTGGTGATTGGTTTGGTGCTGGAAGCATCACACAAGAAATACTCTTCACAGTGAAGGGCCATTACAACACATTTTCTGAATGGCACCTGCTAAGAAACTCCTCCCAGACAATCAATGCCATTCCTATAGGATTGAAAATATTCAGCAAGTTGCCTTTTCTCTTTGTATCACCTACATGGAGGAAAAAAAAAGATAAATTATGTATTCTCCCCAAAACTACCACTGTGCAGGTAGATCAATCCATTGTCACTGTAGCAGCAATACAGAGAAATTGAATGGTGTCCTTTAATGAGTAACATTATGGCTTCTTGGAGCTCCAGAGCACTTCTTGGAGGCATCTCAAGAACACAGAGACTGAATTTTCAGTTAGAAGAACAGGATTAATGAAAGGGGAAGTGGGCATGACTACAAGGGAGATAGGAGAGATGAAGCATACCCAAGCTGCTGGAGAATATCTGTGGACCAGGTGTCCAAAAGCCACTCCTCAAAGCAGAAATATGGATGTCACAGCAGTCCAGACTGTGGTCCTCAAGTCTTTCTTTCCTTCAAACATAAACTGCTTTGCTGCTAAGAGATCTGCAAGTCACTGCTGGCTTCAGTTACACTCAGAACAGTCACAGGTCTGACAGGATTTGAGACTGAACACTGGACAGATTATTGAATCACCATCCTCCATGCAAATCAACCTTACACTGCCAGGGAGTTCAAGGTTGTGCCAAAGGCCTTCCCACCTTCTAAGGACATCTAAATTCATTTGCAGGGAGATGAATCTTGTTGACAGGCAAAGGCTGTGACCGGAAAACATCTGCAAGTTTAACTTCCTAAGCTGTGGTCCTTCTAAGGACCACAAAGCCCAGGAGAGAAAATCATGTTGAAAACTTTGTTCAACTGAGGCCTGAATCAGAAATAGTTCTGTGAATCAAGCACTGATGGCCTCAAACCCTAATGAAGTGTTAAAGGTGAGTTTGTCATTGCTGACACTGGCATAGCAGAAAATGATTTGTGTAACTTGTGTGTATGTGGTGTCTGTATATATATATATATATATATATACACATATATATATATATATATATATATATATATATATATATATACATGTGCTTCTGTGCATCAGTGGAAATCCCAATGGCAGTTGGAGAGTTCCAAGACCCATTTTCTGGGATTTTGCAGGCAGCAGGTATTTTTTCTGAGCCCTGACACCATTTGCAGCAGACCCCATGACTTGCCTTCTAGGTAATTTCCCAAACTGGTGTCTCAACACTACCTTTCATTCAGTGTCAGTTCGAAGCAGGCTTCCCTTGGGATCACAAGAAGCCATACAGCCTGGATCACAGCATCTTGAGAGGTCCTGCAAGACGCATGAGAACACCTGCTCTTTTAACCAGGGCCATAACTGAACAGGCAAAACTAAGAAAAAAGAAAGTAAGTACAAAGCTGGAGGGCAAGCTACAGAAATCAAACCAAAGCTATAAAGACAAGTTGGTTCTTCTCTTGCTATCCCACAATACCAGGTCTTTGGGGCTTTTAATTTTAACTCAGCAGTATTTGTAGGCCCTGTGAACATGTTTTTCATTGATTGTTCTGGTACAGTCCCAGGGGCAAAGACCCTGTCATTCTTTCATTGAAATTCACTCTATGTGCTTCTCTTCATGGTAGTTCATTTTCGAAGAAGGGGAATTGAGCTACTCTGACTTGTCCCCAGGACACACCACAGTGGATGGAAATAACACCCAGGCTTTGTAAAAGTTCTTAATACAATTACTTTTTGCTTGAGGCAAAGCAAAAATCAATAAAACGTGTGCATCTGATGTGAAAACCTCACATTTCTTGGCCTGTATCAGTCCTTGGATTTTCAGTTCACTGTGGAGGTGGAAAGAATTGGAAAAAGTCATGTGGAGCCCACACTAGAAAAAAAAAAATCACAAATTGGCACAGAAGGTCCAAGCCTGTGAGAGAAACAAAATTTGTAAACCAGGCTAGTGGGGAGCCACATATTCCAGTCAACTATAATCAAATACAGGGGTCCAACATTCACAATTAACTTCCAGCATTAACCAAATATTTTAAGTCTTGTTTCATACTTTCTCCAAACTATGCTGTTTCCATGGGTAGGGAAAAAGCACTAGTTTTGCTATGGAAATAACAAAGTTTTCCTACTTTCCTTAAAATGAAAACATTTGACTTAATAAAAAAAAAGAAAAAAAAAAGAAAGGCAGACACATAGTTTCCCCATGCATCAACTTTTCAAAACTCCTCAATTCTGCAGTTATCGAACTTAGGGCTTGGAAAGAGGAAATGGGTCTAGTGCTCAACAGAGATTGCTTGAGCTCCTTGCTTTCAAGGTCTTCTGCTTCTACAGGGAGCAACAAACTCCAACAAACTTGTGGCAAATACAAATGGTGCTAAAGTTTAAAACAGGAAGAATTTCTAGCCAAAAGTTCTTAACCTGTTCCTTGAAAGAAAAAAAGACAAAATAGGAAAGCTCTCTTTTTGCAGCAGAACTGTGCAAGATGCCTGAGAGGGGGAAATAGAAGTAAGATCAAGACCCTCCAGACTCCAAGAAAGCCCCTCCACATCCCCAAAAAGTGCTGTGGAAGGTGTCACGAGACAAACAGGGACATTTTGAGAGCTAAATCTATCACTCAAACTTATGCCATTGTTTAGCAATGGCTTGGTGCTCCCTTCCCAGAAATACAGCATCCCATGTTTAACCTGGGAAGTGTTCAGACTGCAATAGAAATTCCCTTCTCATCACTGCAGAGAAAAACAGTGAGCAGCTCTTAGCCTGCTGATGTTCTTGCCATCATCTTCTTGGTCAAAGCTCCAAGGTACCTGTTTCTTCTTGGTGCTGCTGGATGTTTTCGTTCTTGGTTCCTTCACAAGGGTGAATAACACAAGCTGTGAACTTACAAAGCAAGTAGGGAAGGTGCTTTCTTTAATCAGTTTGTTTTGTTTTTTTCCTTAATTAGGCAAGCACATCTTTTCCTGGCTTTGGCTAAGACCCAGTGTCCTCCCCACTCTATTTTCAAGGACCCAGCACCTCCTTTGGTTATTTTTGCTGGCATTATCAGTTCATGAGGGAAAGAACTTATTATTAATATACTGAGGGGCTCTAATTTCTCCTGAACTTGGTGATTACAGGGCCTCAGCCTGAATACATACATATTTCTGCTGCATCTTGCCTAACAAGATTTGATTGAATATTAATTGAGATTTCATACTAAACTGACCTGTACTAATTTGTTCATTATTTTTGTAAGACAGTTTTGGGCTGGGTCTTTGACATCTGACCAAAATGACTCTTTAAATTATGGTCTTATATTTGTAGTACTCTTGTAACAGATAATTCGTAAATGTAATGCACTAGCCAGAATGGCATGTCTACAGTTATTGTTGAAAACTTAGAATGAAAAAGAAATTAAAATTCTAAGGTGCATCTCAGTAGCTCCATAATCACGTTTGGGCGTGCTAATAAAGGTTGATACATTCTTTGATACTTGATGCTATTCCCCAGTGATAGAAAGCAGAAAATTCATGACATTTTGCTAATTAACTTGAGCACTTCATTTTATGATATGAGTAAGTAAAACGTTAAGCACGGTATTAATATTCTCTGAGAATTCAATACATGCAAATGACTAAAAGTGTTTCCAAGCATACTTCAAAGGCAAAAGCCAGTTTGTTGTAGCCCAGATGCTGAGTGTATTACACATCTGCACTGATGCATTTCATACCAATACCATGGATCAGAAATCCCCAGTGCAGGCAGGAGCTGTGACTTCCAGCACCATTGTCACCCCCCTTCAAGAAATGACTGTGCACTCAGGCAAATGGTAAGGGATCCTGTGATTGAGAGAACAGATATTTTAGTAATAGATATGGTTTCATGTGAACTTTAATTTGCCTGTTTTCAATTAGCTTGTTTCTTTTACCACGCATACTAATTTGAAATTGTGGTTTAGACACATTTAAATAGCATTTGCTAATTAGCAAATTAGAACCTGGCAAATCAGATGCAAATCACTGATTTATATACACAATGTGAATGCTCTTGGCTCCATTTCTCCAGCAGTTATTTAACTATGGAAAACTGAAAGAATACAGAGTATAAAACCACCCTTCACAGCATAGCTGGGGCAGGGAGTTGCTTGGTTAGTCAGTTATTTCAACAATTAAATGAGCCACTCCATTTACATCAACAAATCAAAGTCTTGCTTTGAGCTACATCTGTACTGAAGATTGAGAGAAGGAATATTTCAAATTTCAGTACTACTTCTTTACACTTCCAATTACTTCCACAACAGCCATCTTGTGTATTTTTTGCAAGGAAAGGGAACCACTGACAGAGAAATATTTGTAAGAGCTGTGTGGCAATTGAAGAAATCACGTTTGCTTGCTAAGGCTATTCCTGTTTTACTCTCAGGCCAAAGTAAGCCAATCATTTCATTTTTTTAATTGCTCACATGTTACTCACACATGGATAAGTTCCCTGAAGAGTATTCACTGAGCTTTTAGTTCTAAAATGCATGAGATACAGATCTCAGATTTAGCCTCAAGCCTTTTCCCTCAATGGTTGTCAAAATAAAGTATAAAGGAATTTCACCTGAAATTGACTGTGTTTCAGTGAAAGTCAAGACATTTCACACTACAGAGAAGATAATCCCTTTGTTTCAGGATAAGAGAGGCCAGTTTCCCTTCTGTTTAGAAACTATGACTGCCTTTTTTAGGCAGGATTCATGTTCAATTGTCTATATTATTTTAACAAATTGTCTTCACAGCAGGAGGGAGCTTCTTGTTTTTAAGATAAATTCTTAGCAGCTACAACTGTGGCCACCTACAGACCAGATTTCATGCAAAATCAAGAGTCCCTATTTGAAAGGTGAAACAAAGGAGCTGGTAAGAGAAGTAAGAAAGTATAAGATGTGGGGATGAAAACGTGCCAAACTTTATAAGGGAAACAAAACAAACCAAAAGAGCTGATAAAAGTGAAGAATTACTGGTATGCTTCTTTCAAACCAACAGAAAATAAATTTGCTGAAAGGCCTGCCTGTTGCTGGGACACCCCAAAACACCAGGAGCCTCTTCCTCTTACTGAAGCAGAAGGAAGCACTGGGTTTTTTAAAATTTGTGTAATATGAGGCAGCTGAGCTAAACTCTCTGACAAACCCCACCTGAAATTTTAGCCACTGATTCTGCACACTCTGCCCTTCTGCCTGAATCTTGGGAGTCCTGCCCAAGTCAGGGGGGGTTGAACACACACCTCAGCCTTTCTAGGGCTGGGGCCTTACTAAAACACAGGCCAGCCCTGTAGGACATGACACTTCATCTTTTGAGGTCAGTCCTTGAAAGGGAGCATCCAAATCAGCATGGAAACTTAGGTCACAAAATGTAATCTAAAACCTGGATTAAACTACTAAACTTCAAAGAAACAGATTATTTTTCAGCCAGATGTGTTGAGGGCAGGCACTGACAGCTGGAAGAATTTGAAATGTGGGCTAAAAGCCAACAGAAAAGGTGAAACTTCTCCCTTGGTAGCTGAGTGGATTTAGTTTAGTGCCAGAACACCCTCATCCTACATGTATCCTATCCACTGCTGCCTTCCAGCTTCCAGGAATGCACACAGCACAAGGTCTGGAAGTTTAGACACAAATGTGGTGCAGGAAGCAGCACAAAACTCTTTTTCAACTTAAATTAGGTGAGTCTCAAAGAAAGCAGATGAGGACATGACAAGGATCCTGTGCACAGGAGCTGTCACTGCCATCCAGTTTGAATGTGGTGATCAAGGACCTTCAAACAAGTGAAATGTCCTTCAGTGAAAGGAATAAAAAGATGAAAGATATTTTTGTAAACAGAAAAAACAAAGCTGTCACATACAAAATTACTTCAGAGTGGAAGATGAGTTTGGAGATGTTTTCCTAGTTTGATCTGGTATTCATCTAAACAAACTAATGGCACTACCTATATTCTATATTGTTAGGGAAAAAACCTCTTTAAGTTCTTCTATGACATGTGGATTTAAGACCTGCATATTTATATGAAAAGACCTGCAAGTAACTTTGCATTTTAGGTGGCCAATTGAATCCTCACTCTTTGAATCCTTAAACAGGTAAAAGCTAGCACTGACTTTGCTGTCTTGTTTATCTAAAAATCAGGAGTTGAAAGGCACAGAGAAATAGCCCACATGAAACACATGAATAGTTTAATGACAAACAAACAAACATATGAGGCAGCAGAGTGCTGCACAGCAGTATAAAAACCAGATAAGCCTCTATAGCATTTCAACCAAAGCAAAAAGCAGTATGTATGATGAAAGAAAGAAGCAGGAAAAAGAAGGAAAAATGGTCATAAAATATTAATAATTTGAAACCCTACAGTGGCCAGGTGAAGAGCAGGAGAAAGGAAAATAATTCATTCATCATCAAGAACAGGTTCCTGAGGAGCTGATTCATGTTAAATCATTCATGCAATTGTTTTCTGAATTAAGGCGAGAAATCAAAGGTGCAGACTTGTAAACACCTTTGGGTGTCACAGTATTGAGCACAACCTTTTGCCAGCCAAGTAGTCCAAGGGAGCTCCAGTCAGATACCTGGGCTGTGTGTGCTCTCTACTGTTAGAATCCAAAATAAAAGCCTCTCTGAGTTCCTCAGACAGAGAAAATAATTAAAATATATTAAGCCATAGATATGAAGTAGAAGTGTAAGTTTTACTTTTAAGAAGGTAGGAATAGCTTAAACACCTTAAGAGTCTGTGTTAGCTAGTGAAAAGCCTTATTACCCAGTTTAAAGTTCAGTGGTAATACCCTTCACAGATTCAACTTAGCTCTATGTCTAGAGTTAATGGTAATGTCTAGAGCTATAATGAAAATAAAGCTTGCATTCTTAGAACAGATAGGATTATTCATGTACACAGATAATAACCTATACATAAGATTTAGATAAAAAGAACATTGCTTTCACATGTCAGAATGAAGCTTGGATTGGTGTAAAAAGTTTTGTTTTAGAATCATGTTTTTAGCTGATTGGATGATTTACAGATTTAATCCCCTGTACTGGGCATCTCACTCACTCACTCACTCACTCACTCACTCACTCACTCACTCACTCACTCACTCACTCACTCCCACACATACCCCCACACACCCACCTGAAGAAGAACAGCAGCACCATCATCATCACCAACTGCTTCTGCAGCCTGGGACAAAAGAACTCCACTCCAAGAAGCTGCTGCTCCAAATATCGGGACCTTATAGCAGAGAGGTGCTGCTCAGAAATCAGGACTTGATGCCAAAAGCTTTTAGCAAGGACTTTAACTCTCTGAACTCTACTTTGAGACTGATGCTTTTATACAATAAATATCTTTCTAGCAATCAACAACTGCTCATGTCACCTTGAGACCTGGAAAACCCCTTGAATCCCCATTGAAGCACTGATACCCTATGAGGAGAACTAAAGGTACAGTAGCCCAGGAAAACCCTGAGGAGCTTAGGAAAAATCATGACTATTTGATGAGTCCCTTGAATAAGGAATCTGCTCTGACCTGAGCAGTGTCATTCCAGGTCTGAGGTGAGGTTCCTTCCTTTCAGGACAGGTGTTCAATGTAATTGTCCCCAAACAGTTGCCTCCAGACTCTTCCCCTGACTGCCATAATCCCAGAATTGAACCACAGAAGCCAGGTAACACACTGGGAGCCAACAGACAGCCAAGCAGAGAGGCATCTCTCTGAGCCAGCAGGGATTTCCTGAGGACAAACCAAAAATCTCACCTTTCTCCACAATAAAAGCTAGATGAATATACCTGCTTTGAGGAGCCTTTCCCCTCCACAAAACCACTTTCTTTAACCATTTAACCACCTTCTTTAAAATCCTGCCTCCCTCCCTCCCTCCCTCTGAAGGCTTAAAATAATCACAAAAAAAATATAATGTCATTTACTCTCATCAGCTCACCCAACATCTGCAGGTTTTTTTAAGGAGAGGGAGAGAAACAGTAATGTCTTCTGAAAACATGCAAGGATCTGCTTCACCAGATTTTAAAATTACAGTCTGAAAACTAACTGCATGCTCTACTTGGAGATTCTTCCAGTGGAGAAAAAAATTCAACATGTTTTAAGACATTGTTTTGTAAACCTTGCATAGAGCCAACTGCAGTCTATCATATCAAGTTTTCTTCTGGATTGATTCTCCCAGAAAGGTTTCATCAGCTTACAAGCAGCAGGGTTGTTGTTTCATTTCCCCTTAGGATTCTGCTGTGTGTCGAAGTAAGAAATTGAGACTAAACAAGAAAACGTGGGGTAAAGTTTAAGTACCTCTGCTGTGAAAGCTGTTAAATGAGAAACAGGCATTGCAGACTACAAGTGTCAATTAGGAACTAGTTCCACTGGGAAATGACATTTTCACATTGTTTCTGCCTTCTGGTTTGCTGTTGACAAATCTGAGTTTAGGAAAGTTATCTTCTCATTACATGTATTCCTGACATCTTTCCTTTGCAGGCCTGTCAGAACAGACATTTCACAAAACTTATTTGCTACTATCATTTTAAATTAATAAAAAATTTCAAATACTATAGTAAAAATGTTGAATTGCCTCCCTGCTCACTGCAAATCTGGGGCAGTCAGTTGTCAGAATGAAGTAAGGATTTTGGGAATCTCTGGCTTTTGGCACCCAAATGTAAGTATTTCAGTGAGATCTGATCTATGATTGACAGGCAGGTGCAATGCAGTCCCAAAAGTCTCCCTTATAGATTGTAAATTGCATTGCCTTTGTGGGGGGGTGGGGAAAGGAAAAAAATGGAGAAGAGTCAGAATGACTGGAAGCAAAATATCCAGCGAATTCTTTATGAACCCTGGTGAATTCCAAAAACTGAACATTATTCCACAGTGTTCCAAAAGTGCTTTCTAGGAGCTGAATTTATTCTCAGGAGCACACCTTCTCCTATGTGGGGATGTAATTGCCAGGGACAGTGTCCTGGTCCTGCCTTCGAGGGATGACAAGACCAGTGGAGAGTTGTCATCTCCAGCAAAGCTCTGCTGCAGGAACATCCCCAGCTTTTGGGATGGGAGATGGTCTGTTCCAAACCCCACAGCAGGGGTTAAAAGGTTTTGAGCCCAGCACAAAAGGCTTTACAACAATAACAAATCAATCTATACAGAGCCCTAGCTTATGAAAAATGGCTGATTGACTCCTGAGTGGCTGAAAAGGCGTAGCTGAAATTGAAATTCAGTCTTGTAATTCTGTCTCCATATGCTATTGTAATTCCATCAGTCTCCTTTCACCACTCACTCCTGGACTCCTTCAGGCTGAGATTTCATGTATCACTTACCCCCACACTTATATATGAAATCAGGGAAGAGACTTGATCTCCTAACATGTGGCATCATGCCACTGTGCTTCCCAAGGACCAAAAATACCTTCCCCTGCACTAGCACCAGGATAATTGGAATGCACTGCCATCAACACCAGAGTGGATGTTTCTGCTGCATCTGCATTCCACATGGACTGTGAATTTGACAAGCTCCCATAATAATGGAAAACATTTCCAACAACTTTCAGAGCTAATATATTCTGATCCCTACAGAGCAAATTTTCTAAAAGAGAAGTGTATCAATTTACAGCTACGGGTTGGTTAAGAAAGGCAGAGCTTTCCACAGAAAGGAATATAACAGTGAAGACACAAAGGCAGAGAAAAGTTATTTTCAAAACTTTCAAGCATGCATTGTGCCTAAAGCAAAGTTTGCATTTCCCCTTCTCAAAGACCATTTAATTCCAGGGAAACTTGGGAACACATGCTTGAGTTAGAACCATCACAGACTTTGGCAGAGGGCCTGCTCAGTTACTGGCAAATGAATAGCTGAGAGTTTCCCTGGGATATCTGTCCCCACACCTAATAACACACAGAGATGACAGGAAACCCTGAGTGGAGTCCCACATAGAATAATAGCTGCTGGAAAGTAGCAAGTCACGTGTGGACTCAGAAGATGCAAGTGGGCATGGACAGATCCAGAGAAAAGCCATAGAAACTCCCCAGGACTGGAAAAAGCAGGTTCAGGACTATGCAGGAATGATGGACAGTGCCCTCCAGTAAGGCAGGCTAACATAGGAGCTCCCCTTCTTGCTCATTTCATAAAGAATTTTGATGTATCATTGTGGTAGAAATTTAAACACAGCTCTGTAATGGGATTTTTCCTCCTAAGTGCTGACATTGAGCAGAACACAAAATAAAACTGGCAAGAGCATGGAAGTCCAATATACTGTGGGGTACAACATGGCAAGCAGCCTCTCTCTTCTGCAGTCAGCAGCCTCTGCAGATTTATTTTATTATAATATATTAATATTATATATTTACATTACATATAATAAAATGTATACATTCTTATATATCTATAATTTTCTAGGAATAGAATAGAATAGAATAGAATAGAATAGAATAGAATAGAATAGAATAGGATTATTTATAACCCTATTAAGGTTATATTAAGGTATATTAACCTATAAGGTTAAATCCTTCAGATGACTCTAATTTCCGTGCCATGAACCAAAGTTTCTGCTCCTGTGGGCAGACAAACCCATGCCCTTGCAATGTGGGCAGATATCAAGAGCCTAGAGAAAAATTTCCATTTCCAAAGTTGTGAATTTGAAATTTGCTTCTCATGTTCATCCAAAATTAACCAAAATGCTTTGAACTCCAGATGCAGCACTCTCTCCAGGTTTTTGGGGAACCAGGAGCTATTGACATTTTTGGATCTGGTTTGACCTAACACCATTCAAACTAATTCACAGTTTGATAAGACTAATTTCTGATTCTTGTCTTATTTCATTAAATTTGATGATATATCAAAGGTGTCTGCAGTAAGAAGTGGCTGTGATATTATGATATTCAACAGCAAATTAATGTTTTTCAGTAACACTGCTTATGGAGCTAAATGGTCAGCACATATGTTCACACACTGGAACCAGATGTCCACATTGTACGACTCAAACTTGAGGGCAGGGCAGGATAAATATGATGCACAGCTATTCTGCATGTTTCTCACATTTCAGGCTGCACATTGCAACAACATCTACAATGGTCTACTCAGCTAGAAAAGAAGAGATGCCATCCAGAAAGTGGCAGAAAAGCATTATGTCAATGTTTGGATTTTAAGCTATGAATGTACAAGTCCAAAGGAAAGACCTTCCCAGGGTCATCTTTCTGGGACAACATTTCTTTCCTTTCAACTAACCATTCACCAGTCATGAGGAATCCTTGAAAAAAAAAGTATTTAAGCCCACAGTCTTCTTGAACACAGATTTATGGACTTAAACATCATTATGCTACAAAGTTTGCCTCAGCAGCTGCTTTGATGGTACACATGTCACCTAAATGAGCAGATGGAAATTAAAAAGAAAGAGTACCACTAGTAGTGAATTGTGTCCTATCAGTGTTCTTGGACAAGACACTTAACTTAAGGAACAATTCAAAGGTTCTCACCATACACTGTGTACAATCTACAAATTTTGACCTTGAATCATCACAAGCAGTTCAGATACATTACTTAAAAATGAATCAAGCTGGCAGTCTTTAGAAATTTCAGCCCTAAAGCTATTGATTCTGGTTTTGCATAACAATTGTCAGCAGTCTATAAATTTTTACTTAAAAGAAGAAAACTGGTGAGCCAGAAAGCTTTTGCTTAATTTCACTCACTTTCTCTCCTCTGAATAACACCAGCCATGTTTTCTAGAATATTACATTGCCTCCTTCTTCTTGTTGTTAAGGCTGTCATTTTTTTATTCATGCAGGTAGACAGTAAGTCAGCATATAGCCTATTTTTCTATGACAAAACCTTTGCAGTTTCACCAAAGAACTCCCAGCAGAAATTTGTGAAAGCAGCATCACAATGCTTGCACTAGAGTGCTACTCTCAGTGGCCACCTCTCTCCCCTGGCTGCAGGCCTCTGCTCACAAGCCAGAGGGGCTATTGCGTTCCCATTCTGTTCAAAAGGACAGCTCTTAAAACTGCCCTTTGCACAACACGAGAGATAGCATATAGACACAGTTACTGAGAAGATGAGGGTTTGCAGTGCCTGCCAGCACCTTTGCAAGGCACAGACACGAAGGCGAGTCATGCTTCCCTGTTCTGATCATTCCTCAGCTGCAAACAGTGCGCAGAACCAAAACATTATCTTCCCTATAAAAAGCCTCCCAGTGCTTGTAAAGCATGATGAAACCGACACAAATGTGAATTCAACACACTGCCTCCTCCTTATGGGCTGCCAGGCTCATTAGCAAGTTTGTGAGTCACCTTATTGAGGCTGTTCTGTGGGACAGGAGCAGCTCCACACTGCTGTAATGTTCTCCAAGCAGCCTGATGCTAACCCTGCTCTCCCTACCGATTCTGCTCACTTGACAACATGGATTTTTGGTTTTCCTCTTCACCTTTCTGTTATGATGAAAAAGCCGTGGCATTTGCACTGGCTCCTTTTCTGTACCCCAGGATCATCTATGGGGGAACACACACCAAGATGCCAGGGGAGTTACTGAGGGGAATAAAGAGGGTCCAGAGAGTGACCTGTGTCGCTGGCCTGTGCATCACACAGAAAAGATCTCAAATACATGGAAGGTAAACACTCCTGTGGGTGTATACACACACACATAAAATACTTACTGGTAAAGAGACAGCATTATTCCTTTCCATGTTGAAAAATGTCTTGCTTTATGAAAGAGGTTGTGCATTGAGCCATTGAGCACATTCAGGCACGGCCACAGCCATGCCCAGCTGGCCTCTGGTGGCCCGCACTAATGGGCTGCACTCAAGCTCTTCTCATCCTGCCAAGGCCAGAACAAAGTCAGGCTCAAATCAGGGAGCTGTAAGTCCCCCTTCAATCTTTTAGTTGTACCCAGTGAGTACTGAGGGCATCTGTGAATCTTGCCAAAAAACCTTGAGAAAGTTTCCTCTGGTTTTGAGAATGGTCAAATAGGATTGTTGTTTTCAAAAGGGTTCAGCCTATTCTGACGTGCCTCTTCTTACCATTTTCAAGCCTTCTCCATTCACTGTCAGTGTTGGCACTTGTGAAAGCATCATTGCCTCTCTATCCAGCTTTTGGAAAGGGAAGGATATTATCCCACAGTATTTTAGAGAGACTAGGTGCAGAAGAATGAATGAATCATGAAAATTCCTAAATATTGAAGTACAGCCTGGGCTCTAGGAAGTGCAGTCACTGGGCCCTGTGCTCTCCCACCCTCTGCTGCCTTCCAAAGCTTGCAAGTCCAGTACTGCAGTCATTGAACCCTTTGAACACCCTGAAGCAACTACAAAATCTTACCAAATGTTTTAAAAGCTGCAGCAAAAATTCCATAGTCTTGATTTGTTCCAGAAAAGCCTCAGCTTTAACAAAATTCCCAATGACCACAAAGAGAATAGCAATATCCAGCCCTTCTTTTTGCTAGAGCACAGTCCTAGTTCACCTCTAAGACCTAGGGAACCATACTTCAAATTATCTCAGAAGAAGCCCATGAAGAGGCTATTAAACAAGTGCTAAACATGATGAAAATTCCTTTCCATTTAAAAGATCTTCTTTAATTCTGTCTCTCAGGTGGCTAATACAAAGCTTAAACACATGATTAACAGGGTAGAAGGAAAAAGCCTTTTAAACTGCTGTTTTAAGACAGCAGTGCCTGTATCCTACTGATTCATACACTCATAATGCATTCTGGAAATGGGGATGGTTTAATCTGGGGTCCTTTTTGTCCTTGTGCCTCTGGACAGTCAATCTCCCACCTTTACCTATCTCAAGATGCAATTTGATGCTGCGTTTTCAGCTTGCACACACTAATACACTCCAAGACCTGCAAATGCCTTTCTGTATACCCCATGTTTCCTAATTCCAGAAATCAGTCCCAGAAATATATTACCATTCCACTGCCAAGAGAAATGGTGTCTTGAGGTGCTCCCACCCCTCCTGACACAGAACTCTCAGCTTTTGGGAAAGGGTATTTATAGTAACATCAAAAAACTACAGAACTGACAGCACTATTGGCAGATGTTGGGGGAGAAGCTGAATAGAGAATAGAGAAAGCCTGTGAGTGAGCACATGAGAGGCAGGCATGCACTCTGAACTCTATCATCACTTCTCAATTTACCCTTCGAGTTGTAAAGTAGGCAGATCTTTTTTTTTTTCCCATCAAAGAAGCAAAAGGTCCATGTTAAAAATATTCCACACAGCATTTTTGAAACTGCTTTTGCAAACAGAATAAAGCCTGATGTATCAAGTGGTATGAAGTTACTTTTCCATATTATGTAAAAACGTACAATAGATACAAAATACACAGTAGCTAATGTCAAATTTACTATTTACCTCAGCAGATCTTTACATTTCCTGCTCCTGCGACAGTCTGAGCAGCGTGTGAAACACAGAGGTTACTTGGAATGCACACTGTTAATTCAGAGTGGCATTAAGAGGTTATTGAAGCAGAAGGGTCAGTGTGCTGCAGCTTAGACACACCAGGTGATGGAGACAAGTGTGTGCTGGGAGATGTTTGCTGAAGCAGAGGCTGCTGGGGAGAGACATTTTGTTCAGAAGTGACAACACCCTCCTTCTCTGGTGATCTCCCAAGTCCCTGCATTGCTGTCAGCACCTTCTCCTCAGTGAGATTAACCCCAAATTCCGAGCCCCAAGGAGGGCTGGCTGGACACAGAGATACCAATTCCTACTTAAAGGAGCTGGCTGGGAGAGGCTGGATGCCCCAGGAGGCCAACACTCCTCCTTTTCCAATAGAATTTCAATGCTGCTGCCTATTGCAATGGTTCTCTATTTTCTTCCCCCTCCCATTTTAACCTGATTAGCCCATTAGGCAAATGAGACCAGATTTTAGTAGTTTTTCAAAGATAAAATGTCAAAAATATTTGAGAAGATCTTGTTCACACTGAAATATGCTTTAGGAAATAAAAAAAAATGTGCAGAAGTAAAGCAAAAATATTTCAATGACTGGTATCAGGATATTTTCTTTCAGTAAGGCCAGGGGCTTGTGTTCACTATTTACTTAAGTAATGGTAAAAAACAGGAGAAATACTCCAATCTATAGAAAAGCCCAGGAAGTTTGAAACAACCCCTAGCACCTTTCTGCATCTTTGAAAATATTCTAATTATCAAATAGTAGTTGTCAATTATTGGTGTTAATAATATTTTGCTTTTCTTTGCTCTTCCTGATCCTCTGGTAGGACTGAGGGTGAACACTGCTATCTAAGGATAAGATCATCCTTGCTGGTTTTTGTTTGGTTGGTGTTTTTTAAAGACACTTGCACATTTGAGTTAGTAGCACATCTTTAAATATTTGAAAGCCATCATCTTGATACACTTTGAAGAACAGACAGCAAAACCCCACCTCCTATGCTGAGCTTGGTTTCTATTTTTAATAAACTGTGTCCTTTTCTTCTACCTCCCCATTGCTTCTTTTTAATATTTAGAGGGGAAAGCAAATTCCCTGTAAGCAACTAAATACTAGGGACAGTAAAAAGAATATATTGTTATGAGTCTAAAATGAAGGCAGGTATAGATTAGAGTTTGCAGCACAGGAAAAAGAAAAATCTTTTAGACAGAGAAATTCATACATTAGAGGTGTTTGGAGATTACTTTCTTCTTTAAAATTTTGTGAAGAAAAAAATATATTGTGATACATAGACAAATTCCAACGTCTAAAGAAAACAGACAGAAAGAATATATATTTCTGAACTGTCTGAAAATTTATAAATCGTGATATATTATGAAATTTGCTTTTAAAAACAGGAGAAAATGTACTAGGGAAGTCATGGCACTTTATATGTGTGTGTTTTGGATAAGCAAGCCCAGGCCTTTTATTGTACATTGATTGATTTTAAGTACAGATTTTATACAATGCGAGCACTTAGGATATTTCTCATTTTTAAAAATTCATTATAGGAAGTTGAGATAGATTTAGAAGAGAACACAACACATATTTGTAAAATAATTTCAGTTTATTGACCAAAGCCATTAAAGACACTGCAGACAACAGCATTACTTGACAGTCCTCATCGAGTTATTGATTCGCTTTTCTCTCCCAAAAGCACAGTTGCTCGGGCTGTGTTCAGTTTACTGAGCACAAGGCAGAAGGCACCTTTTCATTGCCACTCTTCCCGTTGTTGTCAGACTCCCCTGTGCTGATTTGAAAATGAGAAAATCCTGAAGTGTGAGCTTCCTGATGGAACAGAATACATCCACAGGTCTCTTCCCACAAAGGAATGGATCTTGATGCTGTGAAAAATCTGAAAGGTACCCAAAGTCAGCTGGTGAGAGTGTGCTCTGATGAAGCAGTGCTCACAAAGAATTCAGTGGGGCAGGAGGGCCAGGCATGCAGAGATCTAAACATAGATGGGCACCCAACTCAAACTGGTTACATCAACAGTGGAATTGAACCCCAGAGCTGTAAGAGGTTTCAAGAACCAGGTATCTGTGATGGCAGACAAGGAGCCCTTGGGTTTCTTTCCCCTGTCTGCTCACATGAGCCCCAGCCAGGACCGCACACGCTGCCGGGTGCTGGGCGTGCTCTGATGTGGGGAGCACCGCAGGTCCTCTGCCCCACACCTGCTCTCTCCAGGCAGCAGCAGCTCCCGCTCAGCCTCTTCACAATGCTCGTTGCTTTGGAGCAACACCACAGCCACCTGGGACCCAGAGAAACCTCCTGGGAATGGATTCTGTGGAAATGAAGCTCCTGCAGCTCACTGAAGCTGCTCCAGAAGTAGCCCATCGCTGTAGTCCAGTGACTCCTCTGCAGATGGCCACAGCTGCTGCAGCCCTTGGAGAAGAATTCAGTATGTTGTTTCTTGTTCATCCTGAGCCTATTTGACAAAGGAGCTCCCAGAGAAGAGCCAGGCTTCCTAACTGTGCTGTAACGCAGAATGCATTATCCACAATTAAAAGCATGATTACAGACACTTATTCTTCAAATTCTTTCTCTAGTTGTAGATTAAATGGCAAAAGCATGAATGGGTTTGTTTCAGAATAACTATCAAGAACGCAGTCAGACTTTGATCTAATTTTCTGGACTTATCCATGGCACGTCTGTGCTTCTGGAAGGGAAGAAGCACTTGATCCCATCTCAGCATGTAAGCTGGAAAAGAACAGTTTAGGGATCTGTGTCTTTGCTGTGTGCTGTGAATGATGACACATGCACAGGGAAAGCAGCAATACAACCAGCACAGGCCCCAGACCTACTTACAGCTGGCTTCTTACAGCTTGGTGTCAGCCTGAATTTCCTTCAACTCATTTGAAAAAGTTGCAGATAATGACAACACATTAGTAACTGTGCAGAGGAGTAACTCCAGAATGGAAAACACTTGTTCTGAATGGGGAAGTGTATTCATACAGTAAAACATTGCCCATTCCACATTTTACTGACTGGGCTGGCATTTTCCAGTGGCACCACATTCTCATCAGAATTCCCACTGCAGTGCTATTGCCTGATGCAATCCCACCCCCAAGTGCCTGAGATGATAATCATCATCAAACTCCTCTGTTGCTAGACAACCTTCTGATCAGGGACGACTTCAATGGATGTGATCAGACTAAAAAAACAAACAAAAAAGGTTCCCAGTCCTGTTCTGGTTAAAGAACTCCCAGTGACCAGCAGGAAATCAGTGCTGTGGAAATGTGGTATCCCAGGAGAACTGACCCAGGATGTTGCCACTGTTAGACAGATAGTTCAGGCAATGGCAGAACTGTCAGCTTCCTGCATTGGAGAGAAAAGTGTCAACTGAGAAACAGGCTAAAAAAGCATCTAGACCAGGTGGCTTTATTCTCTCAAGGTCCAGAAATACCAAAGAGAAACAACCTTGCAATGACTCTAATTCATTACAGCACTAGGGAACCTGCCAAACAACTCAACCATAAAACAAAAATACAGACTTCTCTACTCACAGTGTTGGGGCAGATGGATGAGAACAATTGGTTTCTTGTATGGAAAACAGGGGAAGAGAACAGGCTCCCAAATCCAAAACCAAGTGTATAAGAAATAAAAGTAATAAAGTAATGGTACTAGCTACTTAAAAAGGCACTTAGGTCCCCGTTTTACAACTCATGGTTGCTGCACACATCCTGCCAGGTACAACTGGAAGCAAACAGCTTGTCTGATATTGGCACTAGGCAGTGGGGCAGGCATTGGAAGAACCCCACTTCCCTTACTGGTTTACTTTGAGGGAGGAAAAACACAAACTGAAGGACATCAGAGCATCACAGTTCTGAACAGACAATGTGTATAAAGGAGGCGAAAGAAGCAAAAGCTTTCATGACAGGTGTGCAAAATAAACAAGGGTCTTCCAGCTCAGATAAAACAAGGAGCTGGGAAAGCCAAGACTTAAAAACTTACCAGCCGCCAGCTGAGCAATGAGTGCTTTGACTTGTGACAGGAACTTTTTCTTATTCTTCCTTTGCATTAAATTACAATGTTTTTATCCTTGGTGTATATCTCTGGGGAACAATGGCTGAGAACTGACTGCAAGGCAACAAACAGAACTGAGGGAATGCCACAAAACTAACAGAAACAGTCACTTGAATCCCTTCCCTTAGTGAATTCACATCAGCAGTATTTACACCCATTGCGTGTTCTCTCCAGCTAAACACACCAGAGAATGTGACTGTTGGCAGGAATCAGGCAAATGAACAGTGAATAATAAGCTCAAGTAGAGACTATTCACAGGAACTGAATCCTGCATTTGCATTCAGGTCAGAAATGCTGGTGACAGCAGGCTCTGCTCACCCAAGCAGAGACAGGCACAGACTGTGGCTTCTCTGTCTGCTTTTTGACTTTCAAACCATTCCCTCACATGGATACAGACACCATCTTACTTTGTTCCCTGATATTAAAAAATGCAACAGTCTGAGCTGATTCAAGGAAATGATGAGAAGAGACATCTGTCAAAAAGATGACTTGTTTTTAAATGGTTTCTACATCTGGTTCAGAGCCATCAGCAACAGCATTCATGGCCTTTGGGAGTGGGTGACAGTGCTTAGGATGGAGCTGTTAAGAAGTCCATAGTACAGACAAGCAAAAAGCATTTTGTATCCAGCCTCTTTAGCTTGCTGCTGCTCTAAAAGGAAGCCAGATTTTTCGTACATGGCATGTCTTCATTTTTGTAATTAAAAATTTCATCAATTGGGTCTACTCTATGTGATTTTAAAACCCTGTCAGAAAAGAAACTGAGAGATTTCATAACTTTCAGCACCTTCTCAACCCTACAAAATTTGGAGAACAAAAAAAGTGATTTGCAAAATTCTCTCAGCCTCCCTTTGGCTTAAGTCTCTGCACTTTCCACTGTGCTGTCTTTGCTACTGTTTTCAGGGACTAGAGAGAATTCCCTCACTTAACTGCACTGTCAGTGGAGATTAATGCAGGGTGGGAGCTGTAAGAGAGGGAATTTAGCTTGCCTGTCTTTGTTCAAGGTCATTCAACCACTCCCTTCAAAGAGCCCTCTGGCACCTGAGCTTTCCCACCATAGGAATTATTCCCCAATTATATTTACCCAGAGGTGGGTACCAAGCCTTTCCTAGAAGCAGCCAATATTTCAAGCTGTTTAGAGAGCTCTCAGCAAGACTTGACTGCTCCTTCTCTCCCAGCCTCATTCTGTGCTGCTGTGACCCCTTCCCAGCTGTCCCAGCAGAGAGCAGAGCAGCTCAGGTGCCTCTCTCTCTTTCTGCTTTACCTGGGAGCTGCAAGGATTCATTTCAGTTGGGGAAAAGTTTCACTCCTTGAAGGAAGGAGCTGTGGTCTTATCTCTCCACAGAACCAGAGTTAATTCTCAGCTTGCCAAGAGTACAAGAGTACTGAGGTTCCTTGTTGGCTCAGACTTTTCAGCAATTGCTGGGACTTTCAGGTGATCTGCATTATTTTTAGATTGGACTCTGCTGCATCCTACCACAACAAAGGGTTCAGGGCTGCATTTATGCAAAAAAAAAAAAAAAGCCCTCTTGTCATTATTTTTTAAGCAAATTCCCCTTCATTTTAAAGCTGCATTTGGAACAAAAGTAAATAACTGTTTCACAGCATTTGCAACCCAAAACAGGGGAAGGGTTTTGTCGTGCAAAAACACGACACAAATCAACACAAGAGAATGGACTTTCTTCCTACAAATATCTCATCCATCATATTCTGACAAGCATGCTGACAAGAAAGGAGTGAAATGTCACAGGCATTCTCTAGCAGATTATGTCTAATTGACAAACTTGCACCCCTATGACGCAGTGCTGTATCTGAGGGGGTTCCTTTACTCACTGAAAAGAATCAGAGTCAAAACCATTCCCAGGATGATGTTCTTCTCTTCTTCCTTTACTCTCTGTACTTCCCTGCTGTGCACACACACACTCTCATCTGGTCACATCCTCACAGCATATGAA
Organism: Parus major; assembly: GCF_001522545.3. NCBI lineage: Eukaryota > Metazoa > Chordata > Aves > Passeriformes > Paridae > Parus > Parus major. The sequence goes on along the minus strand of NC_031775.1, from coordinate 6,197,703 downwards.
TAACCACAACTTCACTGCAAAATGAGAAAGAATGGGTTGGCTTGGAAAGGACCGTAAGTATTATCCAGTTCCAAGCCCCTGCCATGGGCAGGGACACCTCCCACTGCCCCAGGTTACTCAGAGCTCCATCCAGCCTGGCCTTGAACACTCCCAGGGATGGGGCATCCACAGCTTCTCTGGGCAGTCTGTGCCAGGGCCTCACCACCCTCACTCACAGTAAAGAATTCCTTCCTGATATCCAATCTAAACCTACTCCCTGGGAACAAAGGTATTCACAGACACAGCCTATGTGTGTTTGAGCAAATTACCTTCCTTAATACATAGGATTAATTAATCAGAGTATTAATAAATGGTATAGACATTTCAAACTCCTTTAGAATTTATAAGGCTTTTAGAACTGTCAGCAACAAATTACAGCCAAGTAATACAGAGCAGGATGGGAATGAACAAAATGGACACCTACCAAGGGTCAGAGTTAGCCCATCTAATCTAGGAACTGGATTTTCCCAGTTATCTAAGTTCTCCAGGTGTGATAGATGCTGCCTCTCTGGGGATCCACAACAGCCTGAGAAGGTCATGTGTACACTAAAGCTCACAAATTCACTAATGCACTGCTTTTTACACCCCAGCATGGCTGTCTTCCAATCTTCTTCTCTTAGCACAGTGACTAGCAAATTTATCTAAAACATGGCAGATTTAGATTCAATGTTCTCCTTTTGCAGGGACTATAAACAAGATCCCAGTTAAATTCCCTAAAATTCAAACCAAAATGTTTTATCTAATCTCCCCATTAAAGAGGAAAAATACTTCCTGAGTCACAGAAAACAAAAAGAAAAAAAAAAAGAAAATTAATTACTGCATTGCATGCTGACTGCGAGTTCCATCTGGGAGAGGAAGAAGCTAAATCTGAGGATGTTTACTGTGAGATAAATAAGCCTGAAATCCAAGAACTTGCAGCTAAATTAAGGAGTTAACCACCACATTACTCCTCACTCTTACTTACTTGGCTTCAATCAATATTTTGCTATTCACTGAAAATCAAAAATCTCAGCAGACTGATGGCTGGGGCACTCCACCAGCCCATACAACATGCAGGCAGTGGTCCTGTCAAGCTAAGGGAAACAAAATCACATCTCTCACATCCTGGATATGAGCTCTTAACACTGATGCATTCAGTAAAATCTGAAGAAGAGGAAGAAAATAGCTTTGCTCTTCTTTCACCTGTATAGCAAGAAGGAGCTGTTTCAAGGACCTGTTCATAGCAAATTCTTCATCAATATAAATCCCAGGATAATTTAGAGCCGAGGACAAGAACCTGAGGAGGACTTGGTCAGCTCAGAGCAGACACTGCAGTATCCTGCACTGAATTACCCAGGCCTCTGCAAGCAGCTCCAAGACAATTCCACTCTGTCTGTCGCTGAGGAAAAGCACTCACAGCCCACAGCTTGGCAGCCTGGCTTCACATCTGACTCAGCTCCCAGAACGTCTTGTCTTTCCTTCCCCTGCCACAGCTCACAATCCAGCTTATTTTAAGCCCAGAGGCATTCAAACAATACAAAAACTTTTGGGGGATGCTGTTCCATGCATAATTTAGCTTCTCTTGTCATTTGGATGTCCTACAGGTACCTCACCAATTCTCCAGAAACAGAGAGGGATTGGAGGAGTTGTGTTTGTGTTTGTATTAGTTATCATCTTAACTGAAACAGATTAAACAGACTAGAATTTTGAGGAACAAGCTTCCCTCCAGCCTGGCTGGTGGGATACAGCTCCCTTCTGTGGAGACAGCATGACACAGGCACAGACTGCCTCATTTCCCCAGGAGCCTGGACGGGTTAAAAGAAGGGAAAACACATTTCCTACCTATCTAACACAATGCAACAGAGAGAGAGAGAGATGAATTGCTTTGCTTAGTCTATCATTACCTTGTCATAAAACACTTTTAGCCTAATGCTTCATTCCATGGAAGCCCCACAGCAGTGTACTCTCTTTTGGGGGACACAAGCAGCTGGCTCCAAAATACATTCTGCAGAGGAGGTATCCATGTTGAGGGTTTAAATTATCTGACTATCTTTAATCTTAATCCAGGAAACCATGGAGGATCTGGTGGTTATTTATAACTGGCTAGGGTGAGCTGCTGTGAGCAGGGTAATTGGAACAGTATTTCAGCCTGTCTGCCACTGATTCCTGTAATGGCTGATGTTAGCTACGGCATAATCGCAGCGCTAAATGGAAAATAAAGAATAAAAATGCTTTAAACATATGTTTTTATGTTGTGTTTTATGATCACATTTTTTATTGCACTTTTAAATTCTGTTGTTCCTTCCTTTCTGACATCAATTTACTTGCCTGGCAGCAGTTTTGTGTATTAAAGCTTGAGAAAGCTGATCTGCTTTCTCTTATTCTCTTGATTATGGGAGCTTTCAGCCTGAGAGCTACTAAATTCTAAAGACTGAGGTCTATGACCTCTTTTTAAAGTTGCTGTTACAAAAAAAAAAGATCCGTTCATGCAAATTATTGTCCCTTAAAAAATAATCTTTATTTCCCAGAAAGATGTTATTTTGTTCTTTCCTCTGTGAATTTTTCAGCATATACTGTTAATTCTTCAATCCATTACGTGTCATATACTATTTTTGATATTTGACAATAATTCCAGTTAACTGATTTAGTGCTGCCTCAAATCAGGAAAGACATCATGCCCACTAATTCCTCTCCTTTTAAAGGAGAAAGTATTCCCAGACCTCATCTTTGATTTCTATGCCAAGGTGCCTTGCAATTCCTCCAGCAAGCACCAAACACCCATTTGTGTCCCTAAGTCACCGTCCAGCCTTGGGGACTTCTGGGTGGGTCACACCCACCTGATTTTTGGGTAGGGATCTGTTTTCCCATCACCTCTCCTGCAGCTTGGTATCACAGGTTCCCTTTGGTTTACACTCTGCTTCTAGCACCCAAACCAACAGGAACAGCACCCAAATGTCACCTCTCAGTCCCTGGATGCCAAACCACAGCCCTGTGACAAACAGCCCGCTCGCCAGGTTATAGCAGGAGCCACCTGCACACCAGCTGGTGCTCAAAGGCTCCAGAATTACCTGCTCCAGAGCCATGCTCCAGTTTTAATGGCAGCAAACCAGGTCCATTTCCAGCAATTCCTGTATGTGTTTTGTCAGAAGCTCCTCAAATCCAGCGAATTTCTGTGATATATGCTAGACTTGACAAATATGCTTTTCCCAAGAAATATATATTTTCTCAAAGAATTTTCAGCTTTCGGAATCTGGGGCAATCCCAGGCAATGCCAGACAAATTAAGGCAAGCCTTAACTGTCAAACAGAAGCTGTCAATCTGCACATCCCAGCCATGGAACCACTGCATTCCCACCCACCTCCAAGGTAAACTCCCAGGCTGCAATCCTCTTCCCCTCAGCCTCTGAATTTTAAACCCTAGTTCTTCCATCCCCTTAGGAACCATCCAGCCTAGAGCCTTAGGCTGAAGCCTAAGTCCATAAACTTAATTCCAGTCCAGTTCTGCCCTCTGTTCTGACTTCCACACATATCTGTCCAGGAAGCACTATTCTCTTGCAGAATCTCCTTTAACATCACAGACAGCACCATTACCACATTAATAATGCTCTGAGACAAAGGGATGGGCTGAACACAATAAAAATCTCTTGTAAACCAGCTGGATTTGATCCAGTGTATTTCACTTTAATACCATCCCTGACAGGTGCTGAGAAGTGTCCTGCAAGAAGCATAACTAGGAACTAATAAGCGTTAAATCTGCTGATACTTACACAGGAGAATAACAAATGAAGTGCAGCCAGACCACCCAGCAGAGTCACACCAGCTGCTGGCTAAAGACACATGTTTTATTCACTGCCCTTTGCCATGCTCCTTCTCATGCACATATAAACTGCCCAGTCCTTTTTATTATGCAAAAAGTAACTCTGGTATTTCCAGAAGGGAATTCAGGCAGTAAACAAAAGAAATAGTGCTGGGAAGAAGGGTTCAGCCAAATGCATCCAAGGAACGCCTGGGCCAGGAGGCTGTGGAGAACAACAGAGACTCTGTCATATATCAGTGAGTTATCACCTTTCTCTCTCATGGGATGGCATCTGGATATTTTTAACCCCCCAACAATAACCTTCTAAGAACAGAACAGAAAAGTTTTGTGGCTTGCTACAGGGAAAATGTTATCTGCACAATCGCACTGAGAAGAGGTCACTTGCTTCCTTGGAAAGATTACAGAAAAAGGAAGAAATCATAGCAAGGGACTCTGTGAAACATGAGTACCTAGAAACCCACTGAGAAAACCTAATCCCCTATAACTGCTGTGCAGAAGCTGAAAGGCAGACATTTAACCTTTGGACTGCCACTGCTACACAGCTACAAAAGCATCCATGTGAAACCTTTAAGTGGTCGAAGCTAGAGATGGGCAAGACCTCTCCTACTCCCATGAAGTCTTACCCACTCAGCCCCCAGTCAGAGGATTTATCAATTACAGCTAATAAATGCTTTACCAATACAAAAACTTAGCATATTTCTAAATCTGGAAATGTTACTCTTTCTCAGGCAGAGAGTTCCTCATCTGAGCAGGCAGTACAAATGTATTTTTCTACAGAAGAGACACTCACTGCTCCTGGCATTCGTTCATATTACTAAAGTAGCTTCTTTTTCACAGCAGAGACATGTTCCAGGAGGGCTGGGATATAATTTTACAGACATAGGCTTGGGTGAATCCTGCCTTAGGGGTGGTGTTATCTAATGGTAAATATACTGCACATACTACAGAAGGGTGAAATGTTACTTTCCTTAATCTAAAAAACATGTCCATGACAGAAGAGAGCTTATAACATTAAAATCAGAGAGATAAGACTTACAGGAATCACAGGCACAAAGGCTCTGAAAACGCTCCCAGCACAGTCAGGCAAATACAAGCACAGTGCCCTCACAATGACCAAGACTATTCCCCACCAAAAATGGGTCTCTGGAGGAACAAATCTCTGAAGGTCACGTGGCAGAAACCTGTCTCAGATGGGTCATGTTTGGTTACTGTTCTTTCAGCAAGAATCATAGACTCAGGAAATATCCTGAGCTGGGAGGGCCCCACAAGGTTCCCCCAAGTCCAACTCCCAGCCCTGCACAGGACACCCCAAGGATCACACCCTGTGCCTGAGATTTGTCCAAACACTCCCTGAGCTCTGTCAGCCCTGGTGATGTGATCAGCTCCCTGGGGAGCTGCTGCAGTACCTGACCACCTTCTGGGGGAAGAACCTTTTCCTAACATACAACCTAAATTACAGTAAATCAGGTCTTAGCCATAAAAGTTTTTGAACACTTTTCTTTACCAGGATGCACATTCCCGAGAGGGGGCCTCAATATTTTGTGAATACTCCTCGATCCTGTGCTCCTTCTGTTCCTGGTGTAAAGCAGCTGAGCCTGGCCAGCTGCCATCCTATCCTCCCACTCTCTCTTGTATGCCAACAATATTCTGAGCCATTTGTCTTCAAAAAAAAAGGATTACTTCTGTCTACCTTCCTTCTAGCCTTGCTGCCTCTGGCCAATAGCTTAGTACCATGCCCATGTCTGTTCCTCACTGGATATTTCCAAGTTCATGCTGAGCAAGGCTCAGACTCACTCAGACCTTGGTTTATGTCCATGCACAGCTCCGTGGGGAGTGCAGAGAGGTGAAACCACGACCACCCAGGGACTGCTGATGGATCAGAGCCTCGGAGAAGCTGACAAAAGAGCAGTCAGGCTTGCACACCAAACTGCTCAGGCAGCTTGTTCGAGAAATCTGCACCCAGAGAAAGGGGCACCCAAGTTCTCGCATGCTGCGACAACTTGAGAAAATGTAAAAATAGAGCAGGGGTAGGAGGAAAGATATAGTGAAATACAAAAGCTATTTTCCTCCTAAAACGAAGGTGGAAAACATCAAAATATTAATTGTGAAATCGCTGAACAGCTGTGGCATCTGATACATCAGAGATGGGCTCCTGGATGTGTACAGCACTCACATACACACATTCCCAATACTGTGAGGAGTTTTGCCAACTCTTGGGCACTGCAGGTCCTCCATACAAATAGCTTGAGAGCTCTGCTGAATACAGGTGGGCTTAAAATATGCTTTAGTTTAAACATTTGCCTATATTCCTTGCTGAATCAGAATGAAAAGCCTGTGTGTTGGCACAGTCTCAGTTTTACAGATGCAAGAATTATACCAAGGAGAATGGAGTCTGCAATTTCCAGCAACATAACAGACTTACAAAGCTATCAAGGGCCACAAACAAGAGAAAGAGAAACAAGGCCAAGATTTTTATCTGTCCTTGAATCATGGCAGAACGCAAAGGAAGACACAGAGGAAAATCTTTCTTTTCCCCCTTTTCTCCTCTCTTAGCTGAATGAGTGTGTGTCTGCAGCTCCATTCAAATCGGATTATCTCACTTTCAGAAATGAATTCGCCAAGGAAACAGCTGCTTATCATGAGGCTGCAAATAGGATGCCCCCCAGACCACCAGCTCCCAGAACCTGGGATGAGCAATTAGAAATGTGTAGTGCTAAATGAATGTTCGCTCTTCATCATAGAAGACAAGTATTGATAAGTTTTCACTGTGCCGGTTCCTTGCTGCTTTCTTTCTCACACTGCTTGCCCCAAGGTGAACTTCATAATTTGAAAATTATGAGAGAGTCATATTCATATTATTCCACTAAAAACATGTGAGGTTTTCTATAGATACCTCTAGTCAAACTTTTTAACATTTCTCTTTAACAAGAGAAGAAAATCATGGTTCTAATTTGAAATGTATACTGACGAGGCCATGATTGAGATTTTTAATGTAGAGTGAAAAAATAACCACAAAACTCAACAAACAAAGCAAATAATAAAAGGAAAAAAACTGATAAATGAGGGCATATTTCATTTGGGTGACTTTATATACCTCCACATCAATGACTAACCATATCAAGCCAAGGGTTCTTGAGGTGTTTTTGTCAAGAGGGTGGAATTGCATTTCCTTCTGCTGAAGAGCAGCACCAAGACTCCACAGCAGGATTGTCAGCTTTGAGCATGGGTAAAAAATGTGTATGTCTGCTCCCAACCACACAGATACATCTATTATCCAGTGTTTAATCCTGTTATACATCTGACCACTGGCCCATCCCTTACACATGCAGCCACTCTTTGCCAAACAGGCACTGCTCTAGAAAGTGCTAAGAGTTATTTACCTTCAAGCCCTTGGAAGTAAATATGGAGAAGCTTATCTAAATATTTAAGTAAATTAGATTTTCTTGTTTCTCAGAGAAACTAAATAAACTACACAGAGTATTTTGGTGTGAATAGAAACTAAAGAGACACAAAGAAGGTGCCTGAAACTTTCTCAAGTGCTTACTTTAAGCAATGCTACATCCCACAAAATCAGGTCATACCAAGGCTTTCAAGGATCTTGGGAATTTTGCATAAAAACAATTTTTAAATGACACACTAAGGACTGATTTGAAAGATTAAAGCAGTCATAGAACACAGACTTGAATGGTAGCTCCTAGTGAGCATAGTTTGAAGTTGCTCATGAAAGTGGCCTTGAGAGTAGCTTCCTTCTGTCATGAACAGGTCAAAAAGATTGTGAAGACAGCTCCCAGTGAGCTGGGGAGAAATGAGCCCTAGAATTCCAGAAATTTCTTGGTGCTAGACCTGTAGTTCAGTGCCAGGGACAGGCTTTGTTCCTGAGAGTGCTGACACAGTGAGGACATGACACAGGGACTGCTTAGGTGAAAGAACCTGTTGTGGAATTTAGTATGTTCTAAATTAGTATGTTTAGGGACCAGCAATGAGCCCTTTTCCTCAGCCCAACACCTGGTATTCAGATGATGGATTACATGAATGTTGTGCTCCTAAAAGAGCTGTGTGATTCCTTCTGTCCCAGGCTGACAGGATTAAGGATTAATGAAGTCTGGAGAAGAGCTCCCACTGATGAAATCAAGCAGCTGCCATCTCCCTTCCTCCCAGAATGAGTCAGGATTCTTTTTTGTTCATTTGTTTCACACTGACACTGCAACACTGCTCTATACCACCATGAAGAAAAAGAGAAATAAGCAACAACAAAACAAATTTTGGATTTGCAACTTAAATACTGAAGGGAAACATGGGAAAAGAGGGAAGTTTCAAGTGTCAAGTATTGCTGTTTGTCTCCCAGCATAGGGGGTGTTACCAAACCATCAAAGATGCTCAGTGGTCCTCCCCAGCCTCATCCTTGCTGAGATCATGGCTTGATGCTGTCAGGTTTTGGCCCACACCAAGGAGGGAGCATCCTGCCTCAGCATCCATGGCTTTTGTGGGGGCAAGGCTTCTGGCAAGGCTGAAGGCAAACCAAAAAGGGCCAGACTAATTCCTGTTGCTGCTGTATGGCTCAGCAAGCATGAGGTATTTATCAGTCTGAGCAAGCCAATTGCTTTGCCAGTCCCAATAGCAGCTGGTCAGACGAGTGCTGTCACTCCCTGCCGTGCAGGAGCTGCAGAAGGGTCACTCAGCTCGCTGTTCACCCAGCTCCTGCTTTGTGGGACTGAGATAACTGTGCAAACAGAGCCCAGGAGAAATCAGAGCAACACTGCTATGGGCTGCTGGCTGCAGAACACATGGCTGCCTTATCCTCAAACCACAGGGTTAATGAAGAGATGCCAAAGGATCTGAAGGTGAATTGGGAGCAGAGAGATTGATTTTGCAAACTGCTGAACTGAACTCTAGATTAAATGTGAGCCCAGAGATAAGTAAAGTAGGCCTTAAAGCTGTAACACCCTACTGCTCCTCCCAGTCTTCAATTTCTCTTTCTCTTCTGCTCTGCAACAGATTGATAAGAATTACTCAATAATCACCACATCCCCTGGGCTTCAGACTTCAAATGACAGAGAAGACCTTATCTCTGTCCCAGGAGTAAATTTTCCTGGGTTGTCCTTTTTCCAGTTTTTCAACTATTTGCTCTGAACTTTAAGAAGAGAATATCAGACTCCTAATCCTAGTATAAAATCTCCTCTCATTTAATAACAATCAGGGGGAAATGTAGCAATCAATAATCATATTCAATAAGCATTTTGTGTGTATAAGATACTGCATTTGATTTTGTATGTCACTCAACATTTTCTGCTTCTATTCTCAACCTGTTCTGAGAAGTTATCGTTTTTCTGCTTTTTTTGTGTAGTTAGACCTCAGCCCCTTCAGCACAAGGTCCCTAAAGCAGCCCCCAAACCACAGTGCCCAAAGGTACTTGTAATGATATATACATATATACACACACACCTATACAGACAGGTACTTCAAACTAGAGTTATGGTGAAAACTCTCATATTTTGGGAAGAGAAGAGGAATATTATTAAACTCAGAGGCACTAAACAATTGGTAAATCATAAATATATATCCTAAATAAACCAGGCTCTATTAGCTGTACTCTACCATTCCATTTCAGAGAACTGCCCCTCAGAAAAACAATAAAATGGCATTTCAGGCTCCAACTCTTACTTCAGTTTAAAACAAGTCCTTAGCGGTAGAAAATGAAAGAAATTATTTTAATAGATAATGAGTTTCAAGGTGAGCACCTTACCCCTGGCACTTTTCAATTAAGAGTGCAGGACTTGCGTGTCTTGAGAATACTGACAGTGCTGTTCTAATATATTTTTAGAGGATTGCCCTCAGGGCTCCAGTTTCTTCAATCCACATCCCCCTCTCTTCCTTCCGAGGTTCCTGCTGAGTTACTGATAACCCATAATATTTCAGCCCCTCTCATCTTTTTCACCTTTTTCCCAGCTGAAGCTGAACAAACATTTTTTAACCTACTTTATTGTTTTTCTTCCAGCTGAAGGCCCCACATGTTTGAGCATCATCAGGAAAGCGATGCTGGTTGGATGGGTATTGGCAGACTGGCCTGAAGAATTCTGCCAGTGCTGTCTCTGGGACTGCATACAGATTTCTCTGGTCAAGCCTCAGCTGTGCTCAGTGTGGAGAACCAGCAGCAACCTGGGTGTGAGCAAACACCTGCCCTCGTCCCCCTCCTGTTTTGCACCCATGTCTGGGATTGTTCAAAGGTGATTTTGGGAAACTTTGGTCTTTCTGTTGCTTACAACAACCAGCTTGAACCTCAAACTGCATTTGGACCAACACAGAGCACAAGGTTATCAGTCCCTACCTGTTTCACACATTCAAAATAAAGCAACTGCAATGTTCAGAGGAGAAGAGTTCCTGTTTGCCATCCCATATGGATTCATACTTCTTTTCATTCCTTTACCTTTTTTCACAATAGATAAATACAAACAAAACAAAAGCTTCTCTAATTAATTTCAACATCTTGTCACAAGGATGAGAAGTTCCAGGTTGCAGACATTTCTGTACCCACTGACAGCTGTGCTATGATGATTATTATTAATAACTGCTACAAGTATGCTTGAAGTAGCACAGGAGCACTGAACAGGCAGCCCAAAGACATTATTTATTTCTTGGCTCATGTTAGATTTATTGTATTAAGGGACTTTTTGTAATCAATCTACAGCTCCTGAAAACTCTACCACCTTTCTAATGTGGGGAGAATGTAGCTCCTACGAACTAGGTGTGAAGGTTATGAAGTGTGTAATGGGAGCTAGTGTTTACAAAGCACAGCAACAAGTCCCCTCTTCACCACATGCCTGGCACAATGGGGAGTTTACAAATCCCTGGATCTTTGTAAAAGGACATAAGACACAGTTTTTATTGCACATTTCACCTGCCATTGTTGGAAGGAACCAGTGATGTGTCCAGACAGATAAATCACAGATTTCATCAGATGAAATTAAGGAAAAATAGCACCTTCCCAGTTTCTATTAACACAGAACAGTACTGCTTCACCAAAACCACCCCGTCATGGGGGAGAAAAATCAATTCTCCAGATCTGATTGAGAAAAAGATGAAGACAAAAGCTCAAATTTGCTAAAAAGAAAGGGAGAGAAACCTTTAGAGGGGATTGCCAGGGCCATGTTCTGATCCTCTCTTCTGATACAGGTGGACTGAGAGATTTATATCAGGGGGCTACAGAATCTCAGAGCCCATCAAACACCTCTGCTCTTGTCCAGAATCCATCTGGATGGGTTGATGCAGAGGGATGGTTTACTTTCACACCTTTCCCTCTTCATTTCAACAGTCTGGGTTTCCTGAAAGACCAGCTCTGTGAATGTCTGGAGTTTTAGGTAAAGTTCCTTCATTGTCCAGAGCACCACAGGGAAAGAGAATCTCAATATAAAGACAGTGGGAGTGAAGACATCCTCTTCATTGTCAGAAGGAAATGAAGGGAGGATCCAGTCTCACTGACTTTTAGGATGTGAGAACATAATTTTCCATTATTCTAGCTCCTCCTTTACAAAATCAAAAGGCTACTTACTTATACACACACCTAAGGCTCAGTGTGCAACATATGCACAAAAGTCCTTTAGGATTACCAAGATCAGTAACACATTCTCAGGTACCATAAATTTACAGGTCAGTATCTAGGAAGATCATTTATTTGTGGCTTCTTAGAATGTAGAGATAAAAATATACACAATTCCCTAAGTTCACGCTTGCTTTTGCACACCCTAGTCTTTTACACAGATAATGCAAACTCAAGCAAGTCTACACCGTGAACTGCTAGATTATAATTATGATTTTTGTTTGTGAGACTGTAACTACAGAGTGAGTTCTACTATTGGATTATTCAAAACCATTACGAGGAAAGGCAGAGTTTCACGGATCATCCTTTCTAAATCTTGTCTCTTCTAAAAGGTAACAATTCTAAGAAAGTCCATGGAGATATCTTTGATATATAAACCAGCTAAAAGAGTTTCCTCACATGATTAAGATAGCAGTAGCCCCCAGTTAAGTCCAGAGGAAACCTGGTGACACAGATAGGAGGGAGACAGCCAAAAATGAGAGTCTCTGACAGCTCACTGACTGCACGGGAACTGCGCATCCCTGCGTTTGCAAATTAGCTGCCTCAGAATTTCAAAGGGAGCTCGAAAGATTCAAATGACAAGTATGCTCCCATCTGGTGAAAAATTCTCTTTCAAAAAAGAGGAGAATCATGCTGTACTGACCAAAGTGCCTTGTCAGTAAGACTTTGAAATAACAACACACAATTTTCTCCAGCTGAGAAGAAAACTGCTTGGGAAAAGTTTCCAGTCACAGATTTGAAAACCTCTGCAGGCTCACTCAGTGCAAAAACCCCAGAATTTATGAAAAAGCAATCCATGTGACCCAAAAAAATCATACCCACCTATTAGCAAAATCCATATGTAATAGAACTACCAGCTTGCATAGAGTAATAAACAGCAGGCTTCTTTTTTCTCAAATCCATCCAAGTCCAGATATTTTTCACAGAATAATATAAAAATAATTTTCCTAAGAATAAATTAAAGAAACATTTCAGGGTTTTTTTTCTCTTGGCTCAACAAAAAATAGTTCACCTATTTGAATAGTTTGTTCAAGCATATGGAGACTAACTTTCATAAATTTTAATCAAACTTATCAAATAAAAGTGACAGGATGTGATAAATATTTTTTTCATTTTTTATCACAAGCTGATCAAAAGGTAGATCTGTAATATCTGTATCTTATTCCAGATGATTTCCAATGTAGATAATTTCCATCAATGAGGTTTTCTAATGTCAGAAACATTCATTACATGCAGGCTCCTGTAATCTGTTGGGAAATTGCTCCTTCTAAACTAATTAACAGGAGAGCTTACAGTGATAACATAATTGAAGCAGTACATATGAAATAAATGGTCTGATCAACATCAATCCCTGTTCAATAACCTACTAATACATCATTCCTACAAGCAGTTAACCTACAACTGGGATCATTCTGCAGCAACGAGAACGAGACAAAAACACTGGCAAAATCATCCAAACTATTTTAATGACATGAACAGCAGTGATTCTTCTGGGTAAGTCTGAATGACATCACCAGTTATGAGCTTCCTTTTTCTAGACATCCACATTTCCACCACCCTAGTTGCATTAGAAAGAGATTTTGGAAATACAAATTCAGTGTTGGGGACCCAGATGCTGCACTATGTTAGGAACGGTGATAGGCACGACACTGACTCCTTAACTTCATTGTCCAAGAGAGCAAAGTTCATTATTTTTAATCTTCTTTTATACACATGTTTGAGAAGGTCCAAGAGGTAAAACTCTTACTGGTCATTAAAGCAACACATCCACCATCATTGGTGAAGTGGAACACTACCCCTTGACTGTTTCCTAAACACCACCTCCTAAGATTGCTGTCCTTTTCCAAGGACTGTTTGGATTCTTTTGGATTCTTCCTCATGCTTTCTCAGGCCAGAATGAGAAGTCTGTGTGACTTAGTTTCACACAGGCTCTGTTCCCTGCTTGCTTTTGCATTTAGCATCCACAGTCAGAGATCTAAAAATTGGTCCCACCAAGTTTTATTTCTCTTGCAGAAAGATCAAAAAGTTCTGATTTTAACTGAGAAGTTCAACTCATTAGTTAAGCTTGGAGATGCCTTACCCACATCTCCAACAAAAAATGAACAAACAAATTTAGAACAAAATACAATACCTCATTACACATAGCATGCTTTATCTTTTAATTTTAGCCCAAAATATATGAACAGGAGATGCTAAAAATTTTTAATTTTAAGGGCAGGAAGAACTGTGGCAACAACCTCATCAGATCTGCTTGAAAGTATGTGGAATGTTCCCCAGCAATTCTTATACCAAAAGGAATAAAATCTGGCTGAACTAAAAGCACTCCTCTTAGAAAGCAAATTCTTATTTAAAAGCTGTGAGTAGTGATCAACAAATCACTTTCCTCAATAAATTACTGTAGCAGTTAATTAAAATGTGTCCCTTATGTTCAGTTTTCTTTGGCATCCAACATGTAGAGAGCAGACTTTGTTTTATCTTGCATTACATCCAGGCAAATTTTGTAAGGTCTGGCAGTCATTTTTCTCTACAAAAACGGATAGAAACTGGAGGCATCTTTCTGGTGCACTGCCTGATGCTTCTACACCATAAAAAAAGGCACAAACACTGCTTCTACTCCAGTTCCTGCTAGTGCCTGGTGCCTGAGAGGTTTTTGTGCTGCAGCTACCACATGTGTCACAACTTGTGCCAGCACCTCTTCAATCACAACCACCACCTGCCCTGGCTAGGGTGCTCTAGCCCAGGAGTCCCAACACATGCTGCCACCACACCTTCATTCTGTGGTGCAGAGAGATTTCTCTGCAATAAATACAAAATCCCTCTAATTTTCTTCAGTTTTCCCTCCACACTGCATATGCACTTGATGAAAGATGCCTTGTTATTGTCTCCCTGCTACTCTGAACAGACGGCACTCTGTAAACTCTCCCAAAAGGATAAAGATTTCAAAAGATCTGTGGGAAGCAGGACAAAAGGATCTTTTTGGTTTCCTACAGCCCAGCTTCTCCTATGGACTCCTTTTGCCTCTCCCCAGGTTATGTAGACTCCCTCTCCCATCACGCAGAGGGGAAAAGTTGACTCTGCCATTTCCAGCTGTGTGCAAGGGCAGGAGGAATGGGAACTGCAGGAATGCCCCAGCCCAGGTATGGAGCCTTTCCTGAGCAGGGGTGGGCAGGGATGGGTAGCTCATCCTGCTCTCCCAGCTCTTCTCCCTGCCCCAGCTGAGGCAGGAATGCAGCCCAGTGCCCTGGGCAATTCCAGGCTTTGCTGTACCTAAAACCTGCCCTGAAACCACCCTCATGCAGATCCTCTGATGTCAATGGACCGGAGCTGTGTGTGTTGGGGTGAATCACATTAGAGCTATTTAGTACAGGGAATTGCTATTTATAACATAACAGTGGCAACTTAAGTGCTCCAAGGTCCCTGGACTCACACTTCTATCTTATGGAATTACTTTGTCATTGAGGTGTCAAAGCCAGGAGCATCGGGATGACAGTTTGTAAAAAAGGGCAAGCTAAAAGATTCTGATAAGTTAACACTTGAATGACTTATGAACCACTCATCTTAATATTTGATTTAAGTTTTAGGGAGTTGATTGCATGTGGAAGTGCAGGGTCTGACAATAAACAAAGGGGTAATTCATAGGGCAAAAGCCTTTTGCTTCACACCAAACTGCAGGATCGTGGCAGGCTGTCTCTTGTTCTGAACCTGTTTCTCCTCCAGCTGCTTTGAACACACACTGGTCCTGGGCATCTCCCACACCAGAACAGCTGGAATACGTGACAGCTCTGTAATCCAGACATGCTTTTGGTTTGCACCATTGTTTTGTTTGCAGATCTAACATCAGCTACAACAAAAAAGGAGGTTCACCTACTACTCTCAGCCCTCAGCTTCTTGCCACCATCTCTCTGAGAGCTGTTGCTGAACTGGGGGGACCTCACTTCTCCTGGTAGAGCTGTTTGGAAGAGCCCTTGTTTTGATCAGAAGAAATGGCTGGGTGAGCCAAATGGAACAGCTCTGACAAGTATGAGGGGCTGGGAGAGGGTGTGAGATATCTCACACCATGCAGGACCCTCAACACATGCCATGGGTGGGTGCTTTTATCCAAGCTTGGGGCCCTTTCCCATCAGACACTGTGCAAGCAGCCACCAAAACACAGCTGTGGCATGAACAGGCAAGAATTAAGTGGAACTATCCCCACAGCTCTTCTTTTACAACACACACTCCCTGAGATTCCAGAAGAGTTTATAAAATCCCAGAGGAGTTTGGAATACCAAAAGGCATTTTAAGAGGCAGAACCCAGAATGACTCACATTAAGAAAAAAAGGGATGCAGCAACAATCTCTCCCCTGTCATTTATGTCCTTGCAGTCAGGCTTCATCTAGCCCAGCCTTTAGCTGGGTGATGACTAACACTTATTTGTGAGCTCCTGTGGAGAACTCATCCTTTTTCCATTTCTTCCCAAACTGGCTTTGCTCTTCTCTCACTGTGACCTCAGTCTCTGTCAGGCTGCTGGCTGAGTGTTCCTGACCTGCCCTGTTCTCCCCAGGCTTCTCCCCCAGCCACCAAAAGCTGCTCCTTGTGGAAGAGCAATCTCCTCCTTTCTGAGACCCCAGTGAGCCACAAGGGCAGAAACTGAAGAAGGAAAACAGGCAAATATTTTCTCTGCTGTCTGGTCACCTCCTTTTCAAAGGAATGTAGCTTGGTGCAATTACAGTGCAGGGAAGTCAAAAAGTCACTACCCATCACGTGTACCGGAGACACAAACCACATCCAAGTTCTTAATATTCCCAGTGAGCAATTCCAGGCACTTGTGCATTGCTTTATGGCAGCATGGACAGGAACTAAAATGTATTTAGGGAGCTCCTATTAGAAACATGGTATTTTCATCTAAAGGCCTCAGGCTCTGTTATTAATTTTTAAATATATTAACAAATAAAATGATCTTTGTTATTTAGAGAAAAGCAGAAGGAAACAGGGACCAGAAGAGTGTGTCAATTAGAACACGGCTAAAGACAGAAGAAGTGAAATTATGGTACAAAAAAGCTGGGACAAGGGAGGATACAGAGGTACAGAGAGAATGCCATTGTCTTCAACTTCCAGGTCTCAAAAATGCCTGAGAATAAAAACTCCATGAGTCAAAAATATTATCATAAACTTCTTGAAGTACTTACCTCTGCTTATTCCTTCCTTTCATAATTTAAAAAACACTCTACATGAAAAATCTATCATCCCAAATTTCATTTTATGGTACAACATAATGAATCAAAATTAAATATTTCAGAACAATAAAGGATGAAACCATAGAAATGAAAAAGCTGTAGTTAGGTCACTTAAAATCCCAAATAATTGGTTTGAAAAATTATTTGAAACCAGCCAGCTTCTGACAGTTGGGGTTTTTAACACAATGGGATTTTTCTAATAAAAAACTACTCAGTTTATTATTTTTTGACTGCTTGACTTCAAGTAAAGGTCATTTTAAGCAGATCATACTGCAATTAGATCTAATAGCTTTTGGAAAGAATGGATAAAGACCTACACCATTGAACTCTGAGGGAGAGAGATTTGCCTTATACCAGTGAATTAATATGCTTCAATAAGTCCATTCTTGTTTGTGAGGAACTGGCTGATATTTCCTGCAAACAGACCCTGCATGACACTTAGTAAATGGAATGCAGGTAAAATATTTACCTTGCAGTAAGGATTTCTAAGCAACATTTTTCACTGTCATGATGCAAATTCATTGTCGAGCCAAATGTCCCAGGGTGGACTCAGTTACGGGACTCTCATTTGATCATTTGGCTGTGGCTGCAGGTCCTCCACTTGAGCAGCACATCAGGATCTCTGAGATCCAACAGTGCCTGCATGTACAACCAAAAATCTGTAGGCAAGCTGGCCAACAGCACAGCCCCATTTTCCATTGGCTGTGCATTCCTGGTTGGGATCTTCCTGGAACTGATAAAGCATGGGGCAGACTATTTTTTTGTTTCCCTAAAACACGTTTCACCCCAAACAGGCCACATACAGCATAAGATGACAACATCCTTGAAGATATTGTTTTGCACAGAAGAATTTGTGCATCATCAAGAAGAAAGGTGAGTTCTGCTGAATATATAATGCCAATTTTGACAGGAAATCTATGTTTTCTCTAAGATGCAAAGTATCAAATTAGCAAAGACAGCACAGTTCCAGAAAACTGCAGCTCATCAGTTAACTTATGCAAGTGATGAACTTGGCATAAGTGACCTGAAAATTCCACCTCCCTAGAAACCCTCAGATGTGTAATAAAGCCAGAGTGATTAACATGCCTGACTCTCCCTGTGTGTACATCACTGGCACGGGGCCCTGCTGGGGCAGATCCACCTGGATGTGCTCTGGATGCGGAGTCAAATGGGATGGCACATCAAAAGAAGGTGTTGCAAATGCCCATGCACCTTTTGACCTCTATTTTTAAACTTCAGCAATCAGCAAGGATGGTAGTGCTGGGGGTTTGTCTCCACCCTCACAATACAGCTGAAAACCCACAGATGATGGGGAATTTGAACAGATCCTTCTGTCTGTGTAACCACAAAGGAAGGACACTGGCAGCTCAGTGCTGGTACCCAGCCAGCAGGTACATTACCTCAAACCCCACAGATGGTTTCAGGAGTTCTGCAGCTACACAAATGACAGCCTTTCCCTTCCAGACTGCCATCTCTGAACAGACTAACTTACCTTTTTTAAGTATTAATGAGTGCTCTGCTCCCCTAATGAAACCAAGTTTTCTCTACTGAGTGAGCTGAGGCCTTGACAAACCAATTAGTGCAAGATTTTTGCAACACCTACCAATGCTATTTAATGCTATTCTAGAAAGTGCTCACTGACTGAGAGCTTTCTGGTGAGCTGGCAGAAACCAAATTGCCAAAAATAATTTTCCCCCAAGGGCACAATCCACTTTGATACATTTTCTATTTTGAAAAACACAACAAGTGTTTCAGAACTGCCACTGATTCTTAATGTCTTGGGCTGTTATTAAAGAACCAGCCTCAGATTTCAGCTTGACATTCCTTGTTTAGAAATCATTTGCCTTGAAATGCACAAAAGTGTGTAATTTAAGTGAATAACAATGTAACACAACACAAGTATATATGTACAGTATATATTTATCTCAAGATATTTTAAAACTCTGAAGCAGCAATATACAAGGGACAATGATAAGAATTGCAGGATTTTTTGGAATCCAGAAAGAGGAGAAATAGGAAATAAAATATTAAGTTTTAGGACAGCTCACGGAAGATGTGTTTGATTTCATGCAGCAGAAGTTGTCCCTGCTTTCAGTCATTAACATGAATAAACAAGCATTGACCAGTGAATCAAACCCAAGGGACCTTCAAGTGGACTGTGGGCATCCTTAGGGAGCACTGCCCCATTACTGACCTCTAAATGCCTCCTCACCTCTAAATCCTGCTGGCATACCATGCTCCAATGGCCTGAGGCTTTCATGCCAGTTAAGTCAGAGCTTTGTGTGCTGCTTCTCCAAGCCTTTCATCCTCAGCTCTCCATTTCCCATAGGAAGGTCTCACGGCTGCCATAGCTGGAATTGACCTGGGCTATGATGGGATCTCTGAAGAAGACTTTTCACACAGCGGCTCTCCCCTGCTACAATAATTCCCAAGTTCTAATTTTCCTCATGCCACAGCTGCTCAAGGGCAGTGAGTTATGAAGTTTGGAGACTGAGGAAGGAAAATGATCAATCCAGCAGGCTCCAGTCTCCCACCTGTCATGCAGGAGAACTTCAGAGCATTCAGGAGATGGGAAAAGTTGCAAAGCACATGCCCAAACAAACCTGAATGGGGCATTGATCAGTAATTTACAGCCACCCAGGCTGAGCCCTTCCCTACTGGTACTGCAAAGGTGCTTCTCTTTCTCCAACACTTCTCCAAGTATTTGTGACCCACATGATGGTATAACTATGACTGGAAGGCAAGTAAGATACCAGCTAACCCCAGCACCCCTGAAAGCTTAATGATTAAATATATAGTATGTTCTTACTTTCTTGTATTTCACATGCTCTGTGCAGCTGAGCTGCACAAAGGACAAAACCCTAAAAAACTTTGTCTTATGTTTTCCAACTAACAAACACCTGCCTGAACTTCAGTGTACGCAGCCTAGAACAAAGCAGCCATTACACTCTATTTATTTTGAGGAGATTTTTCTAGGTGTCAGAGAATGTCTCCTTCCTCTGAATTTTTCAGTGTGTAAGTCTTTGAATAATCTTTTATGCACTGAGGGTATTGAAATATTAAGCTCTAACAAAAAGAAGGTTTCATGAAAAAAAATATAAAATTAGAACCACCTCTTTTTAATGAGCCAAGTCTATGGCTGTTTCTCAGAGTTTTCCATAGAGAAAGAACTGAGTTCTTGGGTGAGGTGAGAAGCAACCAGAAGTGTCAGCAAAAAGAACATGCTTTCTCCTAGCTGCCACTTCAGTCTAATTCTGTGCTAGAAAGTCATACATTTCTCAGTATTATCAGTCAGCAAAAGAAACCAAGTAGATTATCAGTTAATGCTATGGGATTGCTAACACTGCCTCTCTGTGCCAACATGGGAAAGGTCTCCCAATTCCAAAATGCTTATATATCCAAGCACATGGAAATATTTAAAAATAATGAAACCTTAGAGATTTCCTGACTTTAAGAACATCATCTACCAGTGAGATATTGTATCAACTTTAATAAAAAGAAGAATCAGTCCCAGCAATGCCCTATTCACCAATCAGGTTATAGATTCATCTTTTTCTCTCGTCCTCTCCTGCAGACTTTCTTTACAACATGTTCAGTCTTAAAGGTATTTAAATAAAAGTCTACTCCCTTTGAATGTTATTGGTGAACTTCTCTGCCCAAAGGTCAGCATCCCCTCTGACTGTACTGCATGGCTGTGGACAAAATACAGAGGTAGTATCACAAACTGAAATAAAATAACATGATTACAAACCATGTGTCAGCTAATACTGAGCAGTCCACCCTTTACTTCTCATTAACAATTTGTACTCTGCCATTTTAGACAAAAAAAGAAAAAGAGTTGGAGAAGAATAAAAAAAAACACAAAAAAAAACCCAAAAAATAAAACATCTTAGAAACCATCGCTCGAAGTTGGTGCCTCATATAAACTCCATAATCTGGAATTACTTGGCCAGATCATCCTGCCAGAATGTCCTGCCCTGTGTGGAAACCTGGAAGAGGCACTTGCTGTTGAACCACACATCAAAGTACAGAGCAGAGCCAAGCTGCTCTGAGGTACAGTGGGAAGTTTTTCTAAAGATCAGAACACAGCAGAGATGGAAGCACGGAGCAGGAGGCTGCAGTCACACAGCCTGCCTGCCAGGCAATCAGAGCCTGTCAATAAACCAATACCCTGCCTGACTCATCCCTCCCTATTCCCCATCCCCACCGCCTGCCTTGCAGCTACTTTGTATTCCCTGAATTGCCTCGCTGCTTGAGCTACTCAGGCACAGAGTTAACAAAACCCAAGCGTGAGTTCATGCAGCTCTGTCTCTGTGAAGGGAAGGAAGGAGGAAGCAGAATGCAGAAAGCACAGATAATGCTGTTGCCTTACCATGGGCCTTTCTCAAAGCCATTGATTTTCTGTCACAGCTTTTTACTGAAATCACAGCATGGCCTTCTGGCTGACTGAGATGCATTTTTGTGTACACATGCTCCCTGGTGTGTCTATATTATCACATTATCCTCACATGCCAATTCTCAGCATCCCTGTCACCCCTAGAAGCTGACACACAGGTTTTTTTTATAAAAACATAAAGCTGCAATAAATTCCAGCCTAGCTTAAACTAAACCCATTGCTGCTGATTCTTATTCAGAGTACCTGATTCCCAGCATCAAAATTCTCCCTCTCCTTGTTTGTCTTTCTTTGAGGGAAAATGCTGTTTACTGAGAAGCTGTGCTAAAGCTCTAATTAACACATGTTGCGCTGAGCAAAAAGCACACCAGCAAATAAGCCTGTTTTAAGCCTATTTTTAAATCACATTGCATTCAAGACATGCTCCCTCTGTTGTGTAGGCCCACACAGTCACTTAGGGCTCAGTGTCTGCTTCAACTGCTGGCTGTTTCCCAAGTTTTCCCTCCCTTCTGTCTTATTCTCTGCCCATGGAGACAACAAAAGAGCTATTTCCACAATCAAGAGAGGCTCCTTGCTGAGTCAAAAGAACGAGCTCTAGTTAGAGGAAAATACTCTCAGACACAGGTGTGCAAGCGACATCATAATTACAGTCAGAATAGATGGCCTAGCATTTGTAATTAACAGTGCTCCCTAATGAAGACCACTCTGTGTGCCATTACCACCTAATAATGCTTCATAGCTGCATGAACAATTTATTTCACCGAGAAAATGAGGATCAAATATTCACAGAAGTAACCTACCCTAGAGTGCAAGATCCTCCAGTCAGGGATGAAATTGTGGGTTCTTTAAATATCAATCAAAATGAATTTGTTCTTAAACAGTAGATTACAGCTGAGATACAAGCCAAGCTAATGGGAGCTGCATCACGGAAATCTTTTCTGGAACCTGGTGAGATTCATCTGCAGGTCCTGAGGGGACATGGCTTAAGCTACAATCCATCATATTTGAGAAGTCATGGCAGTTCAGTGAAGTTCCCACTGACTGGAAAAGGGGAAATATAACCCCCATTTTTAAAAAGGGAAAAAAGGAAGACGTGGAGAGCTACAGGTTGGTCAGTCTCAGCTTGGTGCCCAACAAGATCACACTACAGCACGTAGGGAGGTAACTGGTGACAGACACACCATGGCTTCAATAAGGACAAGTGGTACCTGACAAATTTGATGGCAAACTGTGACAGTTATAGTGTTAGTGGATAAGTGAAAAGCACTGGTATCTACTTGGGCTTGTGCAAAGTATTTGACACTGTCATCTTTGATGTCTTTGTGCCTCAACCAGAAAGACATTGCTGAGAAAAAAGGATTAAACCTGGAAGATCTGGTGAGCAGGGAATAGCTTCACTCTAAGTGACCTTGCAACTGGGAATGCTGGTCATTCTTCTTTCAGTGTGAGAAAAACTAGTATTTGCCAGGATGGACTAAACCTGAGAGCTCCTGTGTCCCATGTGCCTGTGTCCTCGTGTCTCTCTGCCTCCTGGTGTTGCTGGTGAGGCAATGAAATAAATCTGTTCTTTGTATTGCAGCTGGGGCTTGGTGCTTGCCCTGCTTTCCTCCACATGTTGATTCACACACACATTTGATGTGTGGATAAGGAATTGGCTGGATGGCACATTCAAAGAGCTGTGGTCAATAACCCAAGTCCAGGAGGAGAGCAGTGATAAATCCATTTCTCTGGGACTGGCACTGATACTTCGTTGGTGACACTGACAGTGGGATCAGTCCACCCTCAGCAGGTTTGCTGATGACCAAAGCTGTGTGGTGGAAACACTGGATGGGAGAGATCCAGAGGGACCTGGATAGGCTTGAGAACTGGGTCTGTGTGAAATTCATGAAGACAGGAAAGTTCTTCAGCAAGTTCCTCCTCTCTCTAACTCAGCTTGGACTCAGTCTGAAGCTGAACTGATTCTATGATCTATGGCAGAAAGGACAAGAGGTCCAGCTGCAGCAGCTGGTACGGGTTTCATCCCAAAGTTTATAAGTCACTTTGCAGAAAGCATAAAGTACTTTTAGATTCTGCTGGTGCCAGAGAATCACCATTAATGCCAGTTTTTAATATATCCAGGGTTAATAGAATTGAGGAAATCCCAGTGTAAGGATGTTAGATATTTGCTTGTCTCCAATTCATATGTTATCCTGATGAGGTCAGGGCCTTATTGTACAAGGACACCAGGACCTACAGAATAATGCTAAGAACATGCCCCCATTTCTTAAGAATGATAGCACCAATTAGCATTTGCATCACCCTTAGGGTCAGAGTACCCCTGGGCACTCCAAAGCACTTCTCTGCCCCACAGTGGTTGTTCAGCAGTGCTGGAGCAGCACCACTGTGTTCTGCACCTGCCCTTCCTCCTCCTTCCCGGTAGCACTGCCAGAGCCAGGCGGAGCTCACGGAGCAATACTGCAGCATTCGTGGGGCAAACAAATGCAAGAGGCTCTGAAAGCTCCTGGGCCTGCCTGGCTTTCTCCAAGCCTCCTGCAGGACTGACTTCCTGCCCCTGTCCCTCTGGCAGCACCCAAATGCCCAGACTGGAGCAATTCCAGCCAGGCAGAACGCAGAACGCCCTGGACATAATCCGCTTTGCACAGCCTATTGTGAGAGAAGATGAAATATGACACAGATGGAGGAGAGAAAACCTGGCTTATCCATACTGATTTTGGTGGTTTTCTGACAATTCGTGCCAATCCAAATCACAGCCAAAACAGTTTTAAATCGTAGTATGAAGTTGAAAGGAAATGAATGCAGTGTCTGGCCATACCTAGGGATTAGTTTTGTCAGGACAAAACCTCCTATAGCTGACTTAATAACTTGGCAAAAGCACTGTAAATAAAGGCAATGCTGAATCTGCCAATTTCCAGCTTGTAGAGCTCCTCCACAACCAACAAACCACAAAAGTAATTACAGACAGTTAAAATGCAAAGAGCAGGAGGCCTTTTCCTAAAAGGCACAATTACTGTGCCCCTAGAGGCTGGGTTTAAGTCTACACCCTGAATTAATTTCCATTCATTTCCATCTGAAATTCGTTTGGCTTTCCCAAGATGTAAGTTTGAGATGTTTCCAATTTATCTGAGACTTCATCATGAAGGAACTTGCAGTACACACTTCAGTGACATGTTTAAGTCCCTCATTCCCATGACATTTGGCAATAGTCAGCTTTCTGTGAGGCAGGCTTCTAAACAGTCAAAAATAAAGATCTTGCTTTCAGCATCTTAATTTAGAGTTTTCAGTATCAGAGCATTGCTTTGTGACACAAAAGATGAACTATTTATTTGCAGGGACATGTTGATAATCCTATGTATCTATTGGCTGCAGGGCCTACAGATGCTCCTATGAACATCTAATCTTGTTGTATAAAAATTATATGAATTTCACCACAAGTGCCTGCATTCCTCAGAACATTTCTTGTTTTTTTTAATAGAAACACACATACACATTCAGCATGGAAACAAGCTTGAATCCAGCTACACAAATGTTGTAAGAACAACAGAGGGAAATAAATGAAATGTTACAGCCCTTCCACATTGTCCATGCAGGTGAAGAGCTGATGAGAATGCTTTTGCTCTCAGAAGAGAACAAGAAGAGTTTCTAATAATCCAAAAATTATTAAAAAAAATGTTCCTGTGCTGCTCAACACTCTGAAAGCTTCTCACTGATAGGTGTTATAAAAGGCTTTTATTTATTTAACTTTTATTATTAAACTTTATTTAACTGTATTTATTTATTTAACTTTAGACATTCTCAGTTTAATACCTCCCATGTACAGGTACTGAAAAGAAGGCAGGTTCCTAACATGGATTCTCTGTATCACCCTCCAGAAGTCTCATTTTCCTTCAAGGTACCCAGGTTCTTAAGAAATATTCTAAGAACACTCTTTATTGTTTCATTTTCTGGCTCTTGGCTAGAATATGCATTGTTCTTTCGCAGTAGGTAATTTATTCAGAGCCATTTTCCAAGTCAGAGGAGCTACTCCCAGCCCCAGCTGAGCTTCTTGGTAAATTTGCCCTGTGCAGAACAGCAAACACAGAGAGGACAAAGCGGAGGAGGGTTCAGCTGCACCAGTAAAGCACACTCTGGGGCTACACAAACTCCCCTAGAACAAAAGGACATTTAAATTCGGGGGGAGGGAGTCTTTTATAAATCTGGAAACAGATGGTTCCTGTGTGTACTGTACTTTCATCTACATTTTTCCCAAGGCCACAGAGGAGCCGAGTCTGGTGCTGATTTGGAGAAGTCCAGACCATTTCTGCCACTTGTTAACAGGAGCTGAACAGGGAGCAAGCACAGCCATGCTGTTTCCACCTGCACGCTGGAATGCCCACAGGACACACCAAATGCAGATCCTTATGGACTGTCTGCAGAAATATCCAGGCTGTTCTCAGGAATCACTGGGAATCCCACTGCCATAGCTACAGACCTTCACACCTAATCTGCTTTGGGGCCACACAACACCACAGATCACAACCAAGGTCAGCAATGTTTGATGCTTTCCCATTTCCAACTTCAGTACATGAAGTAACCAAAGTTTCTATAGGACCTGCTCTTTCAGAGCAGACTTTATCAAGACACAAACAGAAATCAAAAATGTCCTGTTGCTGTTTAAGTCCTGGTTAAATCCTGCCAGAGCGTATCTGTACACTTCACTAAAAAGCCCCACTAAAGCAGAGTAGATTTGTGTCAAACAAGCATGTGACACTGTTTCTGTCTTCCCTTATGCATCCTCACCACAGACATACCAAGCACCTGCTTGAGAAGCTTGTGCTTTGCAGAACAGTTACAAAGAGCATCATTCACAAAAGCCTCTATAAATTACCAGGCCGGTATTTCAGTCATTCAGGGTTATTTGCTGCCAGGAATATACAAGTTAATGTGACCTTTTACAACATCTACCCTTAAGATGCCTCCAAGCTATGATGGGATTACAAAATTTGAAATCTGCTGAGGCAGATGGAACATTTCCTATTAGAATGATCTGAAAAATACAGGGTGTGCCCATTCCCTCAAAATTCTGATTCAGTGGGTTTTGGGGTTTTTTTCCTGTTCTGCTGATTTGCAGACCCTTAAGCATTTCCCTTTGGATCCCCCAATGTCAGCATAATAATAATATTCTTGCCTTTCTTAATTACCTTTCTCAGATCTCTTAGCAGCAGCTAATAGACCAACAGGGATCCATAGAGAATAATCTGAAAGTGATGAGTTAATAACTTCGTAAGGACAGGCCCTTAAGTGATTGCCCTTCAAAGAAGGATGCACTTTAATAACAGTGTATATATTATATAGACATTTCCTGTTCTTCTGTCTTGCATAACAGAAATAACAACTGCAACCTTTGCAATCCTTTGACATTACATTTGTTTAAACTGTCACAAAACCTGCCCAGAGCACACTGGGGCAGTCAGGGTCAGCAAAATGGTGAATCCCAGGCTCAGGAATTACACACAGCTACAGTATGCAAAACAGACTTGATGGTAATGCTTATTTTTATGTGGCTCCCTCCGTGAGCAGAGTTACAAAATGCTCCATGCAGAGCCAATCATTCACAGCTCAAGCAACCAGGGATGGTGCTGAGGGAAACCTCATTTCAAAAGGAAAGTAATATAGATTTTAGTACTGCAAGTTTTAATGGTAATGCACACTAGAGAGAAATAGCACTTAGAAAAATGCACTGATGATACTGTCTTTTCAATAGAGACATCAGAGCAATGATTTCTATGGTGCTTTTGATCCTGGACTCTGAAGGTGAAATTTTCTGTTCAGGAGCTGATGCATAAGTTTTTATGAGGCTCTCGTTAACCTTACCTTGAAACTTTCAGTGGCACACACACTTTTGCTAGACACTCTGTAGAGGTAAATTTGAGGAAAATGAAATCTATTAAAAAACTACAAACTTCAAGACCAACGATTTCACTCAGAAGTTTTTTATCTGAACTCTCCTTAGATGACTCACAACTGTTCTCAAGCCCCAAGGAACACTCACCTGGAATATCATGTGAAGGAAGCTGCAGACAAACAACTCAGGTTTGTAAAATCAAGCCAAGGCAATAAATTCGGTCAGCAGGCAAAATCCAGGGTAGCTTTCTCTACAGCACTGGGACACTAACCTGTGAGAAAGGAGAGGGGGAGAAAAGAGTTCAAGACCACTTCTTAAGGTTGTGCAGAGAAACAGATTCTCAGGTGTTAATCCTCAGCACCAGGTGCTAAATTCACAAGGTAACAGCCCGGTTGTAACTTTCCCACCTCAGCAAGCAGGGAAAACAGTATCAGTCCTTTTAGTCCTGCTTGTGAAAGATGAAATCTTTAAAAAACCTGGTCATTATTGACAAAACAAATAGACCACATAATGTTGGCTATAAGCTGCAGCTGAAATCTGTGTTTAAATTATACATAGAACAAATTCAGAAGCCATCCATGCTCCAAAGGGTGTTCAAGAAGGTATTTAACGATTTCTGTGAACAATTTGCCAAGTGAAAACATCCAAACCTGTTTCAAAAGTTCTTTGCCTCAGGCACCAGCTCTATCTCTACATTAAGTTTTCATACACAGAGCTAGAGAGCAGATGGCCACTGCAAGCAGTTTTCAACAGGGATGTTTCAGTCTCTCAGTCATAGGTTTATCTGAGCAGCCTGTGCCCTGTTAACAGAAACATCCTGAAGCCCAAAGATCAGGATTGCTTAACCAATCACATAAAAATATGAAGAAGAAATGCAGACACTACAGGAATTCATTATATGATGCTGTTAATTGACAAGTCATCTGTCAACCTGACACTGGGCTTCCAGTGGCTTCTCTGGCTACTCAGACACCTGAGAAATACCTGTTTTCAGACTCCTCCTGTGAAAACCTCAGCAACATTTGCTCTAGGATGCACATCATGTTAGCTAAAATTAACCTTTTTATCTTTCAATTTTTTCAATTGTCTAAATTCTGACTTCCCAAGCATCATTTCTCTTTGCAAGTTTAACTTGCTATGATGTAGATGGAAATAGTGCAGAATGTTTCCAGCTGCCTGGCTCTGAAGGAACAGAAAAGATGTAATCTTGGAGGTGGGAAAAGAGAGAAAAAAGAACTGCTTTGTTGTAACACACTATTCCTTGTTCAAAAGGCTGTGTGACACCTCCAAGTTTTGACAACACAGCTGCATTTATATCTGCTTGTGATGAGAGTTCCCATCAGCTCAAACCTGGCATTATGCCTGACTGGCAATTCATTACTTACTGTAATTTAGGAGCACTTTTTACATCATAGCAGCTCTTCTTTACTGTTCTCTCTCCCCTCTCCCCTGAGCATGCCAGGGAGCTGCTGTGCCTAACTGGAGATGCCATCACTGGGGCTGTGCTCCCCAGCTGTGCAAAGGAACAGCCTGCTTATTCCAAACAGGGGCTCAGAGAGATGCTCCAAATCACACTCCGAGGCTGCCTCTTTCCCCACCCACTACAGACACAGCCAAGATAAGTAAAATGAGTAATGAAGGGGAAAAACATAAAGCAGGGATCTGTTCAAGAATTAATGTGCTCATTTTAACTCAACAAGCTCAATCTTCCCTGTTTACAGCCTAAATTACCTCCTTGAACGCTGAAACAATAGAGTGAGAACACTTCCACTGCTTCTCTCATGGTAAGCAGACAGGTGCATGCTGCTTGTTGGAGGAAAAAAATGAGCCTCCTAATAGGATAATATAGTTTGGGTTATATTAGTTACAGAAAAATTGAGATGAGAAAGCTGCAAGGGCATAATCATCATGAAACATGGGGCTGATTACTGTGAAGTGCTGAGCTCCAGACAAAGTCATTGGGTGTTATATGTGCATTATAATATGATCACTGCTGCCTTTCCACAAATTATGGGCAAAAGGTAGGTTTTCATACAGCTACACATCCAAGTTTCCTTCACTAAGTGTTTTTATATATAAATTTGTACAATATGCAGCTCATAACAGTACCCATTTAAACCTCTGTCAGTGCACAGAACAGCACAATTATTTATAATCCATATATAGAATGCAGAAATTGTATAGCACTCAATGAACATGCACTGCTGCATATTCATACAGAGGAACAATATCACAGAGACATTACTTGAATGAAGATCAATCCTCTTGACCAATGTAATGGAAAGAAAATGAGGGCTAATGAGAAGATCAATCAAAGAAAATCCAAAGACTTCCAGATATTACTCCAAATAGAGATCAGAGGAAAAGTGCTTTCACATCACTGAGATTTTTCCAGTGTGTCTGAGGGACCTGGGCACTCTAGAGGTTCACAGGCCCTGTTCTGGATGTGGGCAGAGAAAGCATCACACAGCACCAGCTGCACCTACCAGTGGGCTGGGCAGCCTGTTATCCTACAGTGAAAATAAAGGTTCTGCAGTAAAGGAACAAGATAAAAACTTGGCAGTCAAGAGCATTCTTGAAAAAGCTTTGCACCTGTGCCAAGGGAACATCTCTGCTGGTATCATCCCAGAGAGCAGCTCAGAGCAAACAGGAGGAAGGGCAAAAGGCAGAGGCTCTAGCAGCAAGTCCATCAATGATACTTTAAGTGACTTGAACTGTGAGCCAAGAAATGAATAAATTATGACATCAAAGTCTGCACTCATATAAGTGACAGGGTGATAGTTTAATTTTTCTTTTTATGTTGGGGGAACTCATTACCTACAGAAATGTTTATGTGCTCTCCAGAAAAAAAAAAAAATCACTTTCTTCTCTTAAATTACTGTTACTGGCATTCCTATTGACAGGGAGAAATACAGAACCACACAAAACTGCACAAATCACAACATAACACTTCAATGTGTCCATCAGCTAATGCTAATCTATAATTGAACACCGTGTAGGTACTCAGGAAATCCATTAATCTATATAGATTGTTCCTTCAGGATGAGTGCTTCAGGTTACTTTACATAAGGAAAGGCATCCAAGGTCTAGGACACTGTTAAAAAACCCACAGATCTACATAAATACTTACTAGGCATTTCAGGAGAGACATCTGACAGCTAGAATGCTCGATAACTTCAAAAAGAATACACTCACTGAAAATGTCCACCACAGAAAATGCCTGCAAAGACATAAAAGGACTTAATTGACTTTGAAAATCAGTCTAAACTTGTCCAAAATTGTGATCCCAAGGTTTACCCCTAGCCATTTCTCTCCTTTACACAGACGGCTCCTCTGTTTGACTGAGAAACAAATTGGGCAAAGAACGCAAATACATTAATGCTTTAACAGATTTTAATGCTAATTGTCTTTATTACAAAATCAAAGGTGTAGTGTAATAAAATTGAGACAAACCCCATGAAAATCACAACTGAAATTAAAAAAAACAAAAGGGAAAACTTAAATCTCTCTTTTTAGAGAGGCATTACTCTAGAGGCATTACTTCCTCTAGTCAAAATGCTTTGGTGTGAAGAACTGCAACTCCCATCCACTTTTGAAACAAAACTCTAATCACATCCTGATAATAAGCAAAATATCAGAATGGGTTCAGTGCTGGGTTCAAATGACAAGCAGAGGGAAACAGAACACCACTGACACCATTCAAGACAGAGAGAAATGCTCTGCAACATAATAGAAGTCCTTATATTTATTGAAAAACACATTTCTTTGCAATAACATGCCATAAGCCAATTTTTCCCTTTCTCAAAGACTCCTATTTTCACAAGTAAGTTTCCTTCAGTGGCCCCAGTTGTTCATATGGATTTTCACACATACAGGTCTCTATTCTGTGAGAAGTTGGAGATGAAAACTTGGTTGAAATATTTTCACTCTCAGAAGAGACTGACTGATGAGAGCACAAGGATGGCAACATAGAGAAGGAAAAAAGTCTTGTTTCAGAGTCATGTCCATGTGTGACAGCAAACCAGCAGAGATTTTATTAATGGCAACTTGCAGGTTATTGCTGTGCATCTGAGCTGAGTGCTCCAGTGTGTGCACACACATGGTAACTGAGAAGAGCCTTCCCTGCTCCATCAGCCAGTGCTGGCTCAGAATTGAGAGTTGCTTGCTCTGATGGATGGTTCAGGCTCATTAAGATAAGCACATCTGATGATCCACTGCACCTGGAGATCATCTGAGCAACTATCCCAGGTAAAACATCTCCTTTCATTAAAAAGAACAGGAGCAATTGAGCTTCTGCTGCTTCTCTTGGATAAAGCTTTCAAGAAAGCTTAATGGAAGCAGTTTCCCACTGTAGGCAAAGAGATGACACCAAATCACCACCTGGCTCACAGATCTGCTGAGAACTTGGTGATGAGGACAGAGTTTATTTTCCTTATTAGCAGAAATAAGGCAAGTTGGAAGGGTGTATGCCATAACAAGAAATCATGTTTAGAATACTTTGAGGACAGGCTCCACTGTTACCTCAGAACTGGCATTCTGAGCTAAAGGAAACCCAAACTATTAGACAGCTCTGAAAACAAAAACTGCTGCACTTTACCCTAAAAAAATTAAAATACCACTCTGTCTGCAGGACAAAGCTGAAGTGTATCAGCAAATCTCTTATCTTCCTTACAACTCCTCTTCAGCTTTTCAAGATTTTAAAAATTATCTGCGTATTCCCCCAGCTTTAAAGGAGACATGACTTTTCATGAGACTTATTAATATTCTGATATGTCTAACTAGCAGATCTCTAGAATATACCTTTTATAATAGGAATGCTAGTGTGCACCTGCTCCTTGTTCTTCTTCTGCTCTGCAGTGTTTTTAGTGACAGGCTATATCTGAATTTCATTTCCTGCTTCCACTGGTCTCCTTGGTACTCAGAGAGCCAAAGTCACCACTGAATTCTTGGCAGAGGCCAAGCTTTAATTCACCAGTAATGCCATCCCTTAGAATTACAGATAAACTGTTTAAGTGCTGGATACGTTTATGCAAGTTGTATAGAAGAACTTGTCATTGATTTACCCTTTGCCAAACAGTTTAGCACTCTGAAACAAAACACAGATTTTCTGTGCTGTCACTACATTCATCAATACAGCACCTATGAGTGAGAGCAAATGCTACTTCTACAGGCATTGTTCCTTACCCTGAAAGGGAGAGGAATAGATTATTGTTATGGTATGAAGAACTTTTACTATTTACTTTGCTTTCATTTCTTGACTTCATGGAAGCATTCATTCACTGATTTTTTTTAAAGTCAAAGCCATTGATGACAGGGGATTGCCCTCTACTATATCATAAAGGGCTGCCTGCCACCCTCCAAAGGCACTGCTCCAAATTAAAACATGATTAGATTCTCTAGGGTGACCTTGTGAAAAGGCAGGTGTGTGTTTACTTTCTCTGCCTTCCAAATCAACCTTGCTCAATTTAGAAGTAAAGAAAAGATGTTTTACCTAATTGCCAGCCCTGAGACTCTGTGAAGTCTCAGTAACAGTAAAGACAAGGAAATAGTTAATGATTCTCAATAAAGAGCATAAATAGTTAATGATCCTGGTGGCTACCTGCAAGCAGACTCCAGGTCACTCATCCACAGCTGGGCTGAATCTGCAAGGCTGACAAATAAAAAAGCAATAAATGTTTATTTTTTTACCAAAATGTTAAGTCATAATTTACAACAGAGTAATCCTTCATAGCTGCTCTGCGAGAAAGTGCCTCATCTGCCCCTTAATTTCATACAGCAGTTAGCCAAAGGTTTTCTCTGCCTTTTTGCTGAAACAACACCCATTATAGGATGTTAGCATGGGCAGCAACTCAAGAACTCCTTGGGATGTAGAGCTGATTGGTTTTATTTTAATACATTATCCCAGACAGTTGCCTTCAGTCATGGCCAATGGATTTAACTCCCTGTACTTGAGGAATATCTGAAATTCCCCTCCCAGCAGGCTTACCAAGGATTACCAGGAATCAGTGAATCACCTGAGAAGCCAGAGCTACAGGAACAGGGCACTGGGTCACCAGTTAATCCCTACTGAGACAGAGGAAGTTGTCAAACCTGCTTTTCTGCCACTCAGGCTCCATGCTTTGGCCATCACAAAACTGACCCTAAGAGAACTTGTCTGAAACTGCCAAGCTGGAAGTGCAGCATTGATTGGATTGCACTCCCAAAGCCTGTCAGCAATCACGAGCAGCACTTGCTGGACAACCTGCAGCACTTGACTCAGCACTCACTGGACAAGGGTAGCAGCCACTGTCCAGAATAAAGCACACCCAAATTACAGCCATTTTCTGTCTGCAGATCGAGAGTCACAGGACTGTCTTTTCCATGACACCACTTTAGGCCCCTGCTGCTCCTTGCAGCAGGACACAATTTTCCCTTTGCAGTTTAGAGAGACACTAGAAAAGTCTGCTGCTGAGTGGAAATTAAAACTGTAGTAGCCATTAAGATGGGAAAAAGATGTTCATTCCAGGAGATAAATATGGCAATGCTTATTCTGCTGCCTTCTACACAAGATTCATTTAGGTACTCCTGACAAGGTTTCTTGTTCACACACAAACTCTTCCACCTTCAAGTAACAAGCCTTTCCAGATCACAAACTGGTGCTTGCATCAGGGCCTAAGGTGAATTTGGAGACTCTTAGTCTCCAAAACTCAAACTCCTGAATTTTGGTCCTCTTTAGCCCAGCCTTCTCCAGAGGGAACACACCCTACATTTCCCTTTGCTGCATAGGTGGAAAAACTTCCAACAAGTCTACTCTTGTTTTTTGAGAATGTGCAAAATGAAAGGTCACATGGAATGTACCATATGGAGCAAAATAAGATATGCCAGCTCTGTTTTCTCATTTTGGTATCCAGAACAAAGTTCACACAAACCTTGTTGTTTGTTTTGATGTTACTCACAATCTGAACAATTGTAGAGAAGGCAAGCAATATGAATTAAATGTTACACTACTGATTACTTTCACATCCCTTTAAGCTCAGGTGCAAGGCAGAAGCAGATGTGGACATTCATTTTATCTTTATTTTCAGGCAAGCAGGCCTATCTGCCCAACTTTATTCACCACCCTCGGGAGGTATTCCTGCTGCCTTGGATTTACAATGCCAAAGGGTAACTTCTGTGAAGAGCCTAACATCCCTGCAGATAAAGGAAAGAAAGGAGTTCTCCTGGAGAGTAGTTCAGAGCAGGACCTGTAACCAGGCCCTCAGTAGCACTTCTGATAAAACTCTTTATCTCCACTGAGGAACCACAGAGAGGAGAAAGGAGAAAATTATGTCCCTTAAACCGAGCTATTTCAGTATCTTATGGAACGTTTCAGGGTTCAAAGCTTTTTCTGATTTTTTATACTTGAATTCAATCAAATCCAGTCTATTTGCATAAAAAGCCCATTTGAAAATAACTAGCTAGAAGTGCCAAATTGCCAGCCCAGGAGGAGAAGCATTTTTTATGAGCAAGTGTGGAGTTCTCATGAGCAGAGGCAATGAGCAGAAGGATACACTTTCAGTACCCTTCACAATGCCTGGCACAGAAAGACCACCAAAAGGTGGGAAAGATTCATTTCAACACTCTTTGATATTGTACAATCTTTACTAAAAATGCTAAATAGCTTAAAATGTGTATCAACTTGTATAGTTCTTTATTACAAACTCATTAAAATTATTTTGATTAATCTCCCATCAATTTTCAACTGGTAATTAGCTTTACAGAGACTACAAGATATGTAATGTATAATGCAACTTCTAACTATTTCCACCCTGAAATGTACCAGAAAAATGGGGAACTTAATAGCAGAAACTTCTTCTGACTCATGGTAGGTTTATGAGTTGTCAGAGTGAAGAATAAATGCACTAACTTAATGGGAAAATATAACAGCCATTGTGTACATGTCATAGCTCAGGTGCCGCTTCAGAGCTGAGAATATCCTTATCCAGCAAAAGCAATTAAATATATGCTTAGCTTTAAGTAATCCCACAGGAATCCACAACATCTAAAAAGTAAGCAGTAATGATGAATAAAATTGTTACTCCTCACTCTGAAGGAATATTTATATAACTATGTCCTAACTGAGGCAAAGGAAGAATTTCATTGTGACTTTCTCACTGTCAAAATTATTTGCTTCAACTCTGAACTATTAGTTTTCAATGTGTGTGTATGTATTTCCATGAAGGTGAACAAAAAATACCTTGTCTTCATTTTGGAACCCATTTGCTCACATATTGTATACACCAGAGTTTCTGGAAAAAGAAGTTAGGATTGCAAGAGACCTCTGAATGGCCTGAAAAATGAGTGGTGAAATTATTTTGCCATTATCTTTCTCAAGTACATTCCTAATTCTGATTCTAAGTCACCTTAGAGTCCACTCACTGACACCCTTGGCTTTTTCTCATCTCTGAGCTCTTCTGGGAAGCGGCTGTTTTGTTTCTCGGCACAAGATCCCATTCAGCTGTAGCCACTGCCTTTTCCCACAGCCAAGTAAAGCACCAAACACCAAACATCTCTTTTGCTTTGCTGGGAGAGAATTACTGGGTGAAGTACTGGGGAGACAGTGTGTGGATATCTTATTTAAATAGTGGCTGAGGGAAGAGCCCCATGATGGATGAGGTGCTCAGTGGACTAGCTTCCCTAATAACTCACTAAACCCAAACAGCTCATGAATTTCTTCTTCCTCATGGGGCTCAAAAACCATGCAGGATTCTGTCTTTCAGTTGCTTAGAGCATGAACCACTGCAAGGGTAGACAAAGGGTGGAAAGTTTACCTTTCTCTCAGGTGTTTCTGATAATAGGAAGGGCAGGGAACACCCAGGATCACAGACAGGTTTCTAGTCTCCTTATAGGAGGTGATTGCAGGCAGCACTCTGCACGCTGCCCAGGCCATTCCCACAGGGCTGAGGCTGGGAGAGAACATGAATCAAAGCAAGAGCATTCTCCTGTCTGCTGCCCAGGCACAGCTGAGGCCAGGCCAGTGGCACAGTGCCCACTCGGATGGCACAGTCAGATGCTAGCCCATGGCTAAATCACTGCATGCTCTGAACCCTTGCTGCTGTCCCCATCTATCCATGCAACCCAAAACTCCTCCTTGAACAAAAAGGGGCACCTGTCTTATAACTTATTTAAGATTTTGAGTTTCTAAGAACCACCCATACTGCAAACAACAAAAGACACGGGACAACCGTCTTAAAGTTCCTCACATGGGCCAGACCTGTTGTTCCACTCCCACTACAGCAACACACGGGGCCTTCCCTCCTCTCCCTTTTATCATATTTTAAAATGTAGCAAATCTGTTAATTAGTGTCAAAGAAACAATGCAAACTAGCTGAAAGCAGCTTTTCTGCCACTGATTGCTGACAAGCTAATAGGCCTGACATTTCCTTCAGCACACTACTCCTTTGATTAATGCAGCTTCACAATTATTTCTTTAAAAAATTTGTGTAATACTCTCCCATGACATCAATTGATTTAAATATAAGACAAAGATGAAGCAGAGGTGGACTTTGAAAATGGGGAAAAAAGTTATAATGAGGTTCATAGTCAGGGAGGCTGTTACACCAAATCTTGGGCAGTTTATTACTGATTTGGGTAATAGCAAGGATCTTTTAAAAGGAAAAGTGGGGTCAGCAGCACTTTCCTGTGATGGGCACCTGTTGCTAAAAATTCTTGGAGAAGAATTCTCTTATGTGAGACTGCCAACACTTTTGCAAAAAACTTGCACAAGAATATATCTCTTCTTCAGTATTTCAATCTAAATTATTGAAAATAAGTACCTACATTTTATTTATCTTGTTTTTCCTTTGTTGAGTCAAGCTGCCCCCAGCTGGCTATCCCAAAGCTCAAAGGCTGCTCCAGCATTTTTGAGTAAAACATATTCTCTTGTCTTCAGGCTTACATACATGAAATGCAACAGTGACTTTACAATCAGTCTGAACTTTGTATTTTCTCCTCTGACTGAATTTGCCATGTGAAACACTCAACCTGAGAGGTTCAGTCTGGATTTTTATTTTCAGCTTTTCCTTGGCAAAAAGCTACCACCCTCTCTGCTTGTAAACATGATCCCTTTCCCAAGATCATTAGCAGAGTTAGTGGACTGAAAAGTGGAACATTTGGTTGGTTGCTGTTTCCAAAGTTTTTTAGAAGAGTCAGGGTAAAATCAATACCCTTTGATGACTCTGCTTGGGGTTCTTGAGGAAAATATCATACATGACCTTACAGTCTGTTTGTGCCCATCTATCCTTCTGTTCTCACACCTTCCCTTCCTCCAAAACTTTCTGTTACCAAATCAGAAATATAAACACATTCAAAAAGGGCAGCCCCATAGAAGAGAATTTTCGTGGCTGAAAAATTTTTAGCTGAATTTTTCTTTTTTTTTTTTTATTTTTGTCTTCCCTACATACAGAAGATATGAGAGCTATAAAATCCACTCACTCCTTAACGCACAGAAAATCCAGCCCCCAGCAAGGATCAGCCATGGAAGCTGGTTTGGGGAGAATGAAGCCCTTGAGCAGACCCACTGCTGGCTGAGCTGTCTGGGAAAGGCTGTGCTGTGTCCAACAGGGGGGATGACTAAGCAACATTCCACATCTACAGACAGGGATATTCCCTTGAGGGAGACTGATTCAAATCTCTTTACACCGCACTTCTAAAAGTGAAACCTCACAGGTCCTGCCTGTCCATAGCAGATGCCCCTGCCACCAGGCTTCTATCTGCTCCTTGCTACAGTATGTGACATTTTCCTCAGCTTCTGGAGATGCAGAGTTTCCTGGACACTAATGAATTTCCATGAAAGGCTTCAGTTTCAGTGAATCAGCTTTTCCTAATGAAAAATGACACTGACAGGAATTTCTCTGCCAGCTCTCTCACATTGGATAACCTTCAGAAACGCAATTCACCTCTATGTTTCTCCATCTTGAAACAGGGCAATAACACCAACCTCTTTTTTATAAACTTCTCTGAGATGTATGGACAAAAGTACTGTGTAAGATCAAAATATCATTATTATTTATTATTCTAACCATCACAGAGACAATAAGGGAAAAGCAAAACACTATGATACTGAGGTAACACAAAAAAGCCATTCCTCTAGCAACACTTTTTAAATTTTACAGCTCAGGCTTTCTTTTTTCTTTTGGCAGCTGTCTAAAAGGTTGAACTAATTCCCCAATATCAAAACTGAAAAAAAGTTTCTCATCTCTTAAAGTAAGCAGACAAAGCAAACAGGAAAAAAATAAATCTATAAGCATACATACAGCCTCTGATAGTTTTGTCTCAAAGCAAGATTTTTTTTTGTTGCCAGCATTTTCTTGAGCACACAAAGAATCAGTCCTGAAAAAGATCTCCATTATTGCAAGAGCCATATCCAGCATTTTACACTTCAGGGACAAAACTCTTTGAAATCTCAGAATACAACTTAAATGCCAGTAATAAAAGCAGATTAAGCATCCACTCATATCATCAACAAAAAATCCACACAGAACAATGTTTTATGGAATAAATCTCTGTATCAACAAAGTATCTATGTATTTAAATGCCATTCAGCAGAGATTTTCACCAGAAGTTATTTCCCCCCATTTCAGTGAGATTATAAAATATTCATACAAGACACAGAAATATTTATACACCACATGCAAAAACCCATTCTCTTCTGCAGAGAGTTTTGGGAAGTATAAAAATGTAACCCAGGTTGGTAGAGGACACTTCCTCAATACCTGTTCAAGCTCAACTCCCATCCTAGACAATCTGGCTGTAGGAACAAACTGGGACCTCTGAAAGAAGGACAGTGGAAAAGTTATGGAATGTGGTGATATCCAGATATTTCAACCAGCTGAGACTGATGTTGAGTGCAGACATACCCATTAGCTTGAGACACCCAAGAAAGCACACAAACACCATAAAATCTCCAGAGAAAAGGCCTCCTTTAGTTATTACAACCTGGACTTCCTCTGGAACAGGGCAGGCACACCACCTTACATCAGTACTTCATGTCCTATTTCCTTGCTCTTTCACTATGATCAGGACTTAAGCATATGAACACTTTCTCATGCTAAAACCTTTGCACACAGGTGCCAAAAAAGCCCAGAAGTCCTTGCAAAAAAGAATGGGCAGCTACATATATCACAATACATCTTGTAAGGGCAAAGTTCCAGCTTACTGTCAATATGAACATAGAAAGCAAAGAACATTTTCTATTAACTGACATTCACAGGCTGCTGCAGCAGGTTTTGTCCTGATCTTCCTCCTCCCCACAGTTCCACTATCTTTCAATTATCCAGGTACCAAAGTAAAAAAAACCAAGGAATAATCAAGGAAAATAAAAAAATTATGTCTCCTTTGTTACCTACATCTTCTTTTTCTACTTCTTCCATTTTCAGAGTATTTTTCAAACAAGAGGCAATATAGCATGACCATAAAAATTATTACAGGCTCTTAAAATACCCTCTTGGCTTTGGAAAGAGACTTCAAAATGTTAAATAATTTCTGTCAGCCTTCAAGACATTAAAACCTCTGGAAAATATTCAAACTCTGTGCCTGGGAGAGAGAATTATTTCTGTAATTGAAAGAGGAACCGCAAAACACAAGTACATGGACTCTTGGGAGATTAAACAATCAGCTATCAACTCAAAATGTACACTTGGGCTGCTTTTTTCTGCTTTGGTTGGTTTCAAGGTGAAAACTTATTATTTCATAAAATACAATTACAGCATTTTGCATTGGAAGTTCCAGATCTCCCCAAAAAATAATGTGTAGGAGTGGTGAGTCTTCACACAGAGATTAATCCATAGAGAGTGGAAATGGAAGGCAGCCTCCCTGCCAGCCCACAATGAGTTTTATACTACCTACAAACTGAATGCATCTACTTGTGAGACACTGAGTTATTTTCACACCTCAGCAACAGAGCAGTTCATTTAAAGTGACTTTCCTTATCTACCTGGCATGGTTAAGTGGCTGCTGTGCAAAACACCATGCATGGAAAGAAAGGTGTCCAAATGCAATGACCCTCCCAGCAGAAGACATGGAGACAGAGACAAGGTACGAGCCCGATGAGCAGCAGCCTTAGGATGGCATTTTTGGGGCATCCCTCTTGGCCTTTCAACACCTTCAGGTACTTTGCTGAATTTATTTGTCAGAAAAGTCCCTTGGTTTCCATCTCTCAAGCACAAGTCCTTGCTTTCCTCCAGAGGGTCAGTCTGTTCCATCGCTTCCATTCCAGTCTGGGCACACAGCCACATAAATCATGAAGGAAAATCTGAACTTTTCCAATGTTCAGCAAAAACTCATGGTCAATTCTAGCCATTTCAGGCCTGGGGAGGTTATTTGCCTCCTTATTTTGCTGGGATTTTGATGTGATGTTTGATTTGGGTTTTGGTTAGGTTTTTTTGGGTTGTGTTTTTCCTTGTTTGGTTTAAAATCTTGTTTAAGTTGTTTTATAAAGCCCTAAACAAAACACAAAACTTAATTTGTCTTTTCTAGATGTCTTTCTAGTAAATGTTCTCGCTTTCTTTGGTAACTTACTGCAGTTTCAGTCTCTAATCAGATATGCAATCTGGGGTTTGCATTTATAAACAGTTTCCATTGGCAATAACTGGAGCCATATTTGTAGAATCAAATGTTAAATGCAACCAATAATGATGTGCCTATGTTCATTGTCTGCAAGGCTGCACTTGCATGATAGTGCTGATTCAGGGGATCAAAGCACTTTATATATCTTTTTATATATATATACACACATACATACAAAAATGTGTCTGTATGTATATATATACATTTTATATATACATTCATATATATACATATACACACATATATATACACATATACATACATACATATATACATATACATACATACATACATATATATAATTAAGCAATTAAGGTCAAGGTTTGTTTAGTGCTATTGCTCCACAGAGCTTTTTGTTCCTGCAGTAAATCCCTGCAAGACAGACATAAAAATATTAGGAATGTTTAAGGTTTGGTGCCTGTTCTTCATTAACCAGCAAGGGTTAGAGATTAGTTAGTGCACAGAGACAAGCACAGCAGAAGTAATTAAAGCAAAGTGCCTCATGAAGGACACTGCACAATGTTTCAGCAGAACTTCAGAAGAGCTCAGGATTCCTGTTTTACCTTTTGCTATAACATACCATTGCAAGGCCCAAACCCCTATCCAAACACTGTAACACACTCTAAACTCCAACTGAAGTGAACCAAACAAG
Source organism: Parus major (assembly GCF_001522545.3). NCBI lineage: Eukaryota > Metazoa > Chordata > Aves > Passeriformes > Paridae > Parus > Parus major. The sequence goes on along the minus strand of NC_031775.1, from coordinate 6,156,549 downwards.
AGCCTCAGACACAGCTAGCACAGCCTCTGCCACTCTGCCCATTTGCTTCACAAAGGACACTCACTCTGTGCTGCTTCTCCTTTATATTTTTAGACTATCAAGGCTACAACAGCCATCAGCTACATTTTGCAAAGCCTAATGACAGAGATTATTCAGATTCTCGGAGTGGCAAGTGTCAGCCCCAGACAGAATGAATCAGTAGCTTAATCCTTTATCTTGTCCTAGGGCTTTATAGCATGTATGACTCACAACACGGTGCTTGCAGAGCTGTTTCAGAATATTCAGGTCTCATGAGCATATTTTAGCTGTTATGTTACTGCTGGATGACTAATTCTCAGGATATTAACTTTCCTGCAAAGGGCCATGCTCAGCTGCACTGCTATAGTTGTCTTTCTCCCATCTAACAGTGATGGCCAGCGAGATCCAAACCACCAATGAGAATTGCAAGAAGCAAAAAACAAAAGAATCCTTACCAACATCTCTAAGCACCAGTGCGGCTTAGAGCAGCCTTTCTCAACAAGAAAAAAAAATTCTCAAAGAATTTCTTAAAAATTCTTTGATAAGAGCAGCCAGAACTTTGAGAGCACCGAGTGGATAGTGATGCATTTTGAGATGCTCCCAATTACACAGAATTGGTTTTAAGGCTGCTTTCGAAAGAAATGAAGAGGTCTAAAAGGGAAAAGGTTATTTGAGAAGAGAGAAAGTAATAACAGAAAACCAGACAGAATCTAATGAGATCTAAAACAAGAAATTAGAAGATAAAGTAGCAATATAATACCTAAACTATTAGAAAATAATCTAAAGAGAACGGCAAAGAAGAATATAGCAAAGGAAAACTGGCAAAGAGGTGGGCAATTCAGGGGTAGAAAAATATTCAGAAAAGCTTAATTTTTATTATCAGTTCCTGATAGTAAAATGGAGGTGAGCTAAACTGTAGAAATTAAATGCACATGCAAAACACGTGCCAAGAGAAATGTAACTCTTGCTCATCAAACCATGAACTACCCTATCTCTGTGCTGCACCAACACACCACATTTTGATTCAGCCCCAGGCAGAAACCCAATACAAACAAAGGCTGTATCAGGAGCATTTATTGAAATTCTTGCTGCAGTAAGTTACCTTGGTGAGATCCTGGTGGGTTTTATCTCCTTCACCAAGACACATGTGGTACACAGTTACAGGAGCTGCACTTCAGCACCTGCCTGCTCTCTTCTTGTCTCCACAATGGATGTGCCTCCACTGCTGCTCCCCACAGTGACTGACCCCAGAGCAGGAGCACTTACACTGACAAGCAGGACCTGTGGTTTCTTGCATGCCTTTCTTTTTCACATGGCCCTGGCCTCCATCTTTCCATGACCTGGCTCCATCTTCTTGATATCCTGCCTGCACACCTTTATGAGCTTCCTCTGAGCCATCTCTTCCCAGGATTTGCCTGGAGTTATTATTGCTTACAATTCAAGTCAATTTTCTGAGTGCTGAGTGTTAGATCTGATGAAAAGGATTTAATATTTTCAATGCTTTTCTGCACAAACTGAATTTACCTTGTAAGTCCAAGCCCTTTTCTTGAATTTCATAATTGGTGACCATATACACTCTACTATAGCTGGTAAGAACAGGCAGCATTATTTAGGATCCAGTTGCAAGTCTCTCTGGTCCTTACCACAGACTTTTGACCTTTTAGATCTCTTAGGTCCAGGTGAAAGCTAATCACAGGAATTCAGATTGTTCTGCCTGATCTCTTCCCCCAACACAAGCACACACTGCTACAAACTGAATTAAAGACCACAAACTCCCTCAAAGGATCATCAAACCCAAGACAGTCTTACAGAAGCTCTCTCCTAACCCACTCTCACCAGCATCACCAAAGATCCTGTCTGACAGCTAATCAACATTAGTTACCATAACTACACTGTATGAATGTAACTATACTAGGTATAGTGAAGGGAAAAGAATCCCCAACTGGAAGTTACATTAAAACACAATAAATCCCCTATCAAAGTCATTATCTGAATCACTGATGCAGTCAAGTGCAAGAGGCATCTGATCTGTAAAAGGGATTTGTTTATCAGGCAGAATTTCAAGTCTTTAAGAACACAGCATCAGTAGGAGCAGCCTCACAATTTAAGTCTTAACACAGAACAATCTCAGATGTCAAGTAAACATTTTGCCAACAACCAGTTAAATTCACAGAGGCAGGAATACTGGATGCAGAGAACCATAACTATTTCCCTGCCCTTTAATAGCACAGAGGGTTTTCAAAGATTTTTTTTCACTGCATAACATTCAATCAAGTCATTTAATAGTTTAATTTTGACAGGGCCCATGAATGTACAGTTCCCATTCTCTCCCTCACCAGTCAAAGCAGTGCCAAATTTCACTGCAGAGCTTTCTGAGGCACTGAGGTGCACAGAGGAAAATATTCTCAGCTTAAAAAGATAAATGCTTGTCAAAAGCAACTGCATTTCCTGCCCATTGTTTCCTCCTCTTTTCATAAACTTATTGCTCTTCTTTTATCAAAATAGAAATTCTGTCATGGCAAACATTGTCCTAAACTCTACAGTTACCAGATGTGAAAATGTCAAGATATTAAACGTGTGTACACAATGCAGAAACTCCAGCCCAGCCATCAGGCTTTGTGTTTCTTTACTCAGTCTTTTTCTGTAAAAAACATGCTCTAGAAAATTGAAGTGTAAATAAGAACGTGAACTACCAACACCATGAGTGATTTACAATGAATAGGGAAAATGAGAGGTTCTCTCTTTGCATTCAGTGAATTAACCAAATAAGAAGAAATCTGTCGTGATCCTAAATAGTGCAGGTGCAATCACAGGGAGGTTTCTTTACAGGTTCTTGCATCATGAAATGGTTAAAAAACAAACAAACCAACCAGAAAATACTGCAGCTTTAGGAGTTTGATTGAAATGTAATGGAAAGCATATTTTTAAGATACTTTATTATTTTTCCATTAGGATCCCTTAAATTTTTCTTTCTACACTGAAGACAGATGAATTTTCCAGGAAGCTCTGCTGCCTTTCAGGTACTTGCTTATTTACCAGGACCAGAAGCAGGGAAATATTGCACCCATCCCCATGAACCCAATCATGGAAATCTCTCCTTTATCTCAAGTTAACCTGGGCTTAAAATTTAACCAATGTCAGATGTATTTCTGTAGAGCACAGGTAGATTCCCTGCCTGCCTCAAAACCCTGAAGAAGAGCATTTCAGCATCAGCTTTTCATCCTCTCCAATTCAGGACTGCTGAAGTTACATAATAAACTCACTTGGAAAATTTCAAAACTATTTTCAGCTTTGGATTGAAACATCTCAATCTTATTTTTTCAAAAAATAACAATTGAAAGGTATTTGTTCAAGTGGCTCCCTCTTCTCAGGGAACAGAGAATTATCTCAGAGAACACACATTATCTGTGTGGCAAATGAAGAGGGTGGGTTGATTTTAGCAGAGTTAGGTGGAGGCCTGTGATTTGGCCAGGTTTCAGGCAAGACAGGAAAGGCTACACTTACAAGAGAATTGTCTCCAGCAGCACATGTGGCATCTCAATCTTCCGAGTTATAACTTCATCTCCACATTTTCCAAAGTGAGTAAAAAAGTATTTTATTGATGTAATCCATGAGATAACTCTTTGAGAAATCCAATATGCTATTGAAAGATTACTATTATTGAAGTTCCCAGCAGTTCAACTAGACACTTTTCAGAAGTGAATCTTGAAATTTCTCATTCTGTCCCTTTATTCTGTGAAGTGCCCATTGATTGAGGCGATGATGTGCATCAAGCACAAAGGGTTAATTGCTGTGCATCATTTTTACTTAAAATAATTCCAGTAGAAAAGGCAGCTGTAACAGCCTATTGTGTACTTACTTTCAGGGAGTCTGAGCACATTTTCTGTGGAAACCATGGCAATTTGGATGTTCCTGACAAACAAAGAAATAATTACCCTTGCAGCCATTGAATTCAACTATGTGCACATGATGAAAAAAAAACCAGCTAGGAAATAAATGTCCATTTCAGCCTTCTTAGGCTGCAACAAATTACCCAAACCTAAGGTATAACCAGCTTTAGCAACAAAACTTGAAAACCTTTTCTCTCACTCCTTTTCTTTCATTCTATTAATTCATTGCTGAAATACAGCTAAAAATTCTTTGTAAAAGTAAGGCCTTTTAAGTACATTTTAAAAACGGCCTCTCTTGTGTGTTCTGGGAGTCAGAGGCATGTAAAGGAAAACAAAAGGAAGCTAGAAAAATGGAGAAAAGAGAGGGAAACTGAAAGAGTAAGACCTTCAGAAAAAAAGCCCCTTCATACATAAAACTGTTAATTTCTGGCTAGCTTGGAAAGCATTCCTGCTTGTTCACAGAAACAAGAAAGCCCCCTGAAAGTGAGATCAATCCTAATGAAATTCATAAATCCCACAGAGCAGCTCGGAGAAGGCAGGGACTGGCTGTCCCTGTGGTAGGACAAATGTTTGCAGAGTCTGGAAAGCACAGATAATAACAATAGCAATAAATTATAGCCATTCCCAGCCTTTCTTCAGCTTATTCTTTTGCTCTGCAAACTTAGAAATACTGAAGACAAATGTTTAGCTCTTCATTATTTCATTTGCAGTGATTCCTCCAGCCAAATCACAAAATATAAACTGAGGAGCTAGAGAAGAGTTTTCTCACAGAAAAGCCAACAAGCACAGGGAATTTGGGAAGTACCACTGAAATCTAATGGAACCAGGATTTTCCTACCACTGCAAAACTTCTGTTCAGCCAGTGCTGTCTGAGGAGAATTTTCCCCTACTGACCCAGAATACCTTCTTGGCTGAGGATGAAGAGGAACCATCCTGACACATTAGCAAAAATTCCCTGCTTAATACTGACACAAGAAATTGCTGCTTGGTCCCCAGAGGATCAGGTGGCACTGGGGGGCAAACACACCTTGCTTGTACTCAAGGTCACTGGCCAAGAGGGCTGGTACCTCTGGAGTTCAAACCCAACATGTACACAAGGCTTGCTGCACAAAAGAGAAAGGCTTGAAGAAATTATCAGGAAGAATAGGAATAATTTATTTTCTTGGGAGAAGCAATTGTGTGCAAATGATCTCCTCTGTACAATTAAACTCTTTTTTCTTAGTCTGCTAAGAAATGTAAAAAGATGGACAGCCTAACAAAATGGTTAGCAGAGGTAATGGGAAATAATATAGTTTATTGTATTTCAGATTAGCTGTGCTTTCACAAAAAGACTACTCCAGCAGGCTGAACAAAACACCACTCCCTTGTGGGTTAGATAGGAGAAATTACCTTTTCAGGTTTTAATTTTAAGCTTAAATTTATGAAACACTAATCCACGATCCATTAAAGATAGCATTTGCCAGTATAGCCAGCAAAGCAGGAATGCTTACAGGCTTTCAGAAGTGTGTATTTTAAAGGAGAAGAATCATTGGACTCAGCCTTTTCCATTGTTCCCACAGTTCTCTGGCAACACTTCAAAAAGGAATTGGCATAAAAACCTGTACAATCTGTTCTCCTCAAACAAGGCAAAGATTTTGCCTTTTTTTCTTCATCTTTGATATATAGGGACGTTTTACAAAGGGAAGGGACAAAGCAGAAGACAGAGATCTTTGTTTCTTTTTGGTTTTTTTTTTTCATATATATGCAGATATAACCATTGAGCAGATCAAACACCCCTCATGTCCAGCAGCCAGCCCAGCCTGTCTGATAGTGGAACATGGCACACTACATCTTCAGGACAAATGCACTCTTATTTCCCCCAAGCACCCCTTCATTCTCCAGAAAACTGCAGTTTGGGGATTTCTGGAGCCAGAAACAATGTCTTGATATTTCCAAGTCTTCAGATGAAGTCTCCCATTTTTTTTTCTGAACTCGTGTAAACTTTTAGTATGTGGAACATTCTGCAAGCTGTGTAATCTACTATTGCTATTTACCAGTGCTGAACTGACCACCTGCTGATTTCATCTGATATCCCTTAATTTTACTATTGGAGGAAAAAAAATGAACAAACTGCCCTCTTTCTGCCTCTCCATTATATTCCCAGTCAGCAACCTCTTTTCTACCCTAAAGGCTATTCCTCTGTATTGTATGATTGTGCTGAGGTTTCAGGACCTCCTTTACACCTCCCTATGTAACTTTTCCAGCTATACCCAGAAACCTAGTGAGCAGAGAGAACCAGGAGTATGCACAGGATTCTGGATGGGTTTCATTTGTTCTATTGTTTCCACAATATATCTAACACATTATATATATATATTTTAGGAGAGTAATGTCAATTGAGCTAATATTTTCACCAAACCATCCATCAGGGTGCTAAAATCTGATTCCTAATTGAAAGAAACTGCTCAGAATCCATAATTTTATATGTACAGACAGGATTACTTTCCTCTTATGTTCATCACTTTGCATTTATCTACACAAAGTTACATCCACCATTTCTTTCACTCAAAGACTTCATCTCATATACTTTCTCTGCATTTCTTTCAGGTTGACCTTTGTCATTAATATACTGACAATCCTAGGACTGTCAACAAACCATCTCCTGTTTTCACTTTCACTTCCTCATTTCACTTTCAGAATTATTTTGACCACGATTATCTTGAAGATCATGTTAATCAGCATTGACTCAAACACAAGTCTCTCTCTAGTAACATTGTCCACTTGAAAACTGATCATCCATTTCTATGTTCTTTCCAATTTTTTATCCATGCAATGGCAAGAACATGCAACTTAAGGCAAAACAGTGGGCACCTTCATTCTTGAAGCTGCTTTAATGAAGATAAAACTTCCATATTAAGGTAACCTGCATTATTTGGAATGCATTTGTTTTCTAGCAACTAAAAAAAAAATTAAATTGACAAATCTGTGAGGCTTAACTGCCCTTATCAGAAAGTATGCTATTTCTGCCTCCTATTGAGCCCATTTCTGCACAGTGATTTCCTTTGGAGGCTCATCAGGGGTTCTGGTCACAGAGTCCATGGATGAGGTTCAGTTTGTACCTGAGACCTCAGCTCAAGAGTCACGAAACCAGGAAACAGAAAATACCACAAGCACTTAAAGGGAAAAAACAGGGATTAGAGAGCCTTCCATATACCATATAAGGAAAATAAAAAGTAAATCATTAATGCTTTCTTTTACTCTGTAGCTTTAACCCAGCTCCACTTTTGTGTACTAGACATTCATTAGCCATGACAAATCTTTGCTCTTTATTAACAGACCAAGGCAGAAGAGCAGAATTTTAAAGGATCCAGTTGCCTTCCCTGTAGCAGAGCTGTGAGATTTGTCCCTCTGTTTCCACAGAAACTGAGACAACAACAATAGTACTTGCAAGTAGCATCACACCCAAATACACTGTGGGCTCTATCTGCAAAAATATCTGGCAATGAACATCATTCTGGACAATTTCACAGGAACAAGAGATTGAAAAAATTTACTCCCTCTAGACTGGTACCTTAATGTTAAAATTACGTATTTATCTGGAAAGGTGTGTTTATAGTACATATCTAGAAAATCTCTCTGTATTTTTATGATGTGATTAAGCAGCTTCAGTTTGCTAGTACTTGCTTATCAGTCTTTGATGAAACACCTTTTAAAGAATGTTGAAAGATGCTATTTTTCTCTTAACTACTAGAATGGAAGTGGAATTGGGTGATTTGTTAATTTTATTTATTCTGCATTAGTTTAAGAATGATGCACATTACCTCTCCCAAGCAGTACAACTCCAGTTAAAGATTAAATAAAATGAGAAGTATCCAGTTCAAGATGCAACAGAAAAAGCACAAACAGATTGTCTGTGTCCCCATTTAATTATTGCCAAGATTTCAAAATCAATACCTAACTCAGAATATTCACGTTAGCATATCAAAATTCAGAGAACTAGACAGTCCCAGGCAAGAGATATGTGGTTTGTTTTTTCTGGGGTGCAACAGCAATCAGAGAAGGACAGCTTTTAAAAATTGATTATTGTTCTTTTCCCAAAGTCTGAGAGAGAACATCTGAAGTACCAGTAAAGTTTTCCAATTTCCTTTAAATGCTGTCTCCCTTTTATTTCCAATTCTGAACACAATGTTTAAAATGAATGAGTCATCATTTTAATATCACCAGCTGAAAGATCCATATAAACTATTGCAGAAGAGCCTTTGTGAAACAGATGCTGGAGAGCAAGTGGGCCACTGACAACAGTCTTATCTTGATGGCTTTTAGTAGATCTTACCAGGCTGGGCAAATCACCCCATCCGGTGGTGACCCCATCTTTGAGCTGCTGGGCCCTTGTCTCCTCTGTGCTGGACAGGAACACCTTTGACAGCAGCACAACACAGACACTTGCTAAGCAAACTTGTCTGAGCTACAGCCATTAGTAAAAGTGTGTCTCTAGCTTAGTTTAACTGGCTTTGCAAGTGAATCGACACCAACCAAATTAAATTTCAGTTAATTAAGTTTGAGAGCATCAGCAGAAGGATTCATGTGAAGTAACTATTCCACCCCAAAACATAATTCAGATTATTCTCTTTTGCTTGTGTCCTCTCCACATGAAGAAGCTATTTCTAAATCAACCACCCAAACTCCACTTAGCTGGACCTGGAAGAATATATGATTTAGAAACACAATAATTCCATCAATTCCAACAACCCCACCTCTGTGCTTAAAGGTGTTTACCACTAGCTGAACTAAATTAGGCCTTATTCTTATTTATATTACTTTTCTGTAAAAACTTTTCTTATATTGCTTTTCTGTCCCCCTTTGTACAGGAACTTCTCCATTAGTATTCAGAGAAACCACAGCTCTGTATCTGAATGCTCCACTCTTGAGAACACAACTCGTATCTTGTATTATTACCAGTATACTCAAACCCCTTTTTTTTTTAAGAGAAATGCCCTACTCAAAACATAAATTTTGGTTTCCTGCAGAGATTATGAGGAGATATCCTTTGGTTCCTGCTGTGAGGCAGGCCTGATCACACCCTTGCAGCCTTCCCTTCCAGCCTCACATCTCCAGGAAATCACTGGAAAGCAGTTATTGTTTTAATTACAACTTTCAATAACCAGCCAAACTTATGGCAGCTGCTGTACTAGGGTAAGTATAAAACCTTTCTTTAAATTCTTCCATTAATAAAATCTGTTGGAAACAAGAGGAAGAAAATCTGTATCTTGTGCAAGATTAAATTAGAAGTACCAAAACATCTTCAGCTCCTTTTGTTCTTGCAGAATTGGAGAGAAAAGTTTGTCAAATATCCATACCTTTAAAACGTATTTACCCAATGAGGAGCATGAACCCAGGAAAAAAATTCCAAATGCCAAGATCTATTCTTTAATGAAGAGGAATAAATTTGTCCCAACCCTACCAGAAGTCACTGTGGCACATGGTAGAACTCTAATGGATCTCCTGGTGCCCATGTGTCCAATCAGCCTCAATTCCTAAGCTTTTAAGCATCTCTCCTCTCTGGGCAGGCTGGTGCTTGTCCTACACTGACAGCCTCTGGTTCCCCTGGAGCCCAAGTGTCTGAAGGCAGGGCTGAAGTGCAGCTGGAGCACTCGGATACTGTGAAGCCATCTGTGCAGTCTCGCAGCAACTGCTCATCTAAATGTCTTCAGAATGCTGCACTGATCAGTCTTTTCACTTCTGCTCAGGAGGTGATAGGAGAGCATTTTACCCCAAGCTGTGGCCCAGATGTATTGGACACTAAATGCATTACTTCTGTTTTGTTTTCATTTTAGAACAAAAATTAATAAACACTGCTATTTGCAATGGATCAGCTCACTCATCTGCCATGGGATTTTCTCTGTGGCTCCTTCCAGTCACTTCTCAACACTAAGCTGTTGTGTTCCACAGCCACGGGATATCACATCCAGAGAAGCTACAGTTACCAGGAACAGGCATGGGACACCAATGAGATGGGCTTCTGCTCAGGAAACCATTTATTCAACACAGGAACAAACTCAGATCCAGAGACAGCCCAGAACAGAGGCCAGGTGATGGTTTTGAGGGACAGAACCGGGGTGGAGTTCAAGGTCAGGGACCAGTAGGAACACAGCAAGGGAGAAACCCCAGGGGCTCAAACCCAATCAGAACCCCTGGGCTGACACCCCATGAGGGTCTGGGGTAGGGTGATTCTTCCAGGGCTCACAGGGCCCATCCCCTGAGGCAGAGGGTTTAGAATTCACACTAGCCAGGCTTTACAGCCACTTACCTGAAACTAAATCTTTGCCTCCCTGGGGCACCTCACACTGAGCACAAATCTTCAAAAGATCTTTGGGTCAGGGGTTACTTTGCTCATTTTCAGAGTGAATGTTCTGTCTGCATAGGAAAATGCCTGTACTGATCCCTGCCATTTTCTCTTCCCTCTTTCTCTCTGTCCCCCCAAGCTTCCAAAGCTGACTTTAATCTGCTATCTGAAACAGAAAATGCTCACAGGGAGTCACTGCTTCACTAACAGGAGTCTCTGTCCTCTCCTGGTATTGCCTGAACGATTTTATTTCATTTGTATACTTGTCTTCCTGTTGCATGCAATCGTGTGTCTAAGTGGTTAATGGAAGTGTAATAATGCCAATTGCCAGCCTTTCAAAGTTATTCCAGTGACACAGGTCAGTCACTCACCTCTTCACTGAGCAGATTGTTAGAGACTCACCCTGTTAAACTAGATGAGAGCAAAGGTAAAACCAGGCAGCACCCAAAACAGGACCAAAACAGCTGGGAAGGGTGGCAAAGTGATTTTACAGCAACACAAAGAGGTGATTGGTTACACAGTGAGGCTCTGTGTCATGGAATATTTCATTCCTTTGTGTTCACTCTAGTCACTGCTCCTAGTTAAAACCTTAGAGCTCTGTCTATTTGGTTTTCCTTTTAATTGCAGAGTAGGTGAGAAAGTAGTACATTGGCTGTGCAAATAGAGATAAATAGGCTATCTAACAGTATTGATGCAACAGCAAAAGAATGTTATGTCTAGTTTCAGACCTTCTTTTTCTAGGAAGGCAGTAGAGGCTCCAGAGGAGTGATTCAAAGGACTTGGCAATAAAACCAAGAAAACTGGGCTAGAGGAGTATGAGGAACAGCAAGTTTGTAGAGCTCAGTGGCAAGTGAAAAACCTCCAGTGAGCATTTACCTCATTTACATGAAGTTCACCAACAGCTCATGGCACTGAGGAACAACCACTGTGACAGCTCCAACAACAAAGGCAGTTTTCAGGGTGGAGAGGAGCAAACATAGGCCAGTGCACAGTCTGAAAGGTAGATGAGGTAAGAGCTCAGACTGAGCATAGGTAGCCTCAGGAGTCTTTCTTTCAAAGGATTCCAGGGAATTCCCTCTGCAGATGAATCCCAATGCCTTCTGACAAAACAACTGAGCAATTCATTAATTTGTACAGAGAATAGATAAAGGGCTTTCCTGCATACAAAAGCTGAAAAGGACAGGAGGTAAAACAGAAGAGCATAGCAAGTGTGTGCACACACTTGGAATGTGCCAGAGAAATGTCATTTATTTTCCTCAGACTGAGGCAGAAGAGAAATACTCAGAGCTGTTCGTAGACTCTAGGTAAAATTGATACCAGTGTGCAGGTTTATTGGCCAACACTCAGGTTCTCCTGGTTACCAGAGGATCTTTAAGTCTATGCCCATCCCAGTGAAGAATACCTAGAAAGGCATCATTATGTCATTTCACAATTCATGGAAAGAAATGTATTTTGCTTCTCTTGAAATCCTGTAAAGTCCCAACAAGTAAGTAAACTTGATGTCAGAATTTAACCACAGGTGTGACAAAACCAGCTTGGTCTCGAAGGCAGAACACCTTTAGATGACAATCTGTTTCAAATTCTTGTTCACACACTTTTCATTCTTCTATGTAGGATGCCACAGGGAAAAAAAAAGGCATTTGTCTCCCACACTATTTGAATTTAGGAACTGGAAGCTTGCCACATTTTCATTTGCACTAAGAGAAGTAACAACAAGATAAAATCTACTGGGCTTGAGCAATTTTGGAAGATGCAGTAAAAGGTCCTTACCTTCTACTTAGATCTTTTATCAGACAAGAGTCTGGAAGCACAAGCAAAGGTCCTGGTTTTGAAGTGGAAGGTTTTGACTTTCACTTCTCACTGCTGAGAAGGTACCACTTTAGGACATGTGTTAGGAGAGGCAACTCTTGGATACCTGTAGGGACTACAGGGACACAGAGCAGCATAACAAGGTCAGGAGTGAGAAGCTCCCTCCCCTCTGGAGTGATAAATGGGATCACAACCCTTATTTTGGGATAGGCTCAAGGTTCTAAAGCCCTAAGGGTCCATACCTCGACTCATAACCACAATTCAGCCTGAGAAAAAGTTCAGACATCGCTCAGACACTCCTGCCCTGGCCCAAAGGACAAAACTGAACAAAATTCCCCTGTCTGCCGCTACCACTTCTAGATAAGTGAAACTTAATGCTCTCTACATAACCCCCACCTTTTGTCAAAACACACATTGCCATATTTTATGTAACCCTGCACCCTCACCCAAGACTCTGACTGGGAGAACGTAGAAAAACACCCAAACAACTTCCTTTGAAACCAGAAATCCTGTTGACACTCAGCCATGCTAGCCAACAGACAACTCAGATCACAGCACCTGTAATGTGCTTTCCTGGATAAACCCAGAAGGATGAGGGCAACATTACAAACAAAATCGTGAGATGCAGAGTAAAGCCTGCCCTACCCCACAGAGAGACACAAATATAAAACAGCTACATTAACTGTGAGGGGAGTGACACTGTGCTGTGCCTTGCTGAATTCAAATGAAATGGCAGGAAAAACCTGCTGGAAGAAAAGTTGTTCTACTCTGCACTGATAAAGGCTTAGTGATTTAAAGGCTCATCAGAAGGACAACTGCTGAGGTTTTGAATTGCCTGCTAGAAATAACTCAAGGAAGCTATTCCTTACAAAGATCCCAAAACTTGCCTGGTTGGGCTTTGTTTTATTGTTCTGGTGATTGCCTATTTTTGGTTTTTTGGCTTTGTGTTGTTTGTTTCAAGACAGCAGGAATTTAGTTTTATTAGTTATTTTAAAATAATATTTTTGACTTTTAAAAATATCTGATACATGTGGCTGCAGGGGTTTTTTCGTCCATTTCTTTGATTGCGTTTATCTCTCCCCTCCAAAAAAAAAAAAACAGCCATACTTTATGCTTTACACAGCCTTATCTTGCAACCTAGTATTTATAGCATTTGTATCCTAACCTTTTATACCAGCAACTGTTGAGTTATCTCTCCGCCCTTTACTTGACTTTATTACATGCAGCGAGAACAGGGTGGATCCCAGAGGTATTATATGCTCAGAAAAAAACCCAAAAAACCATAAAAATCACAGCTTTTAATCTGCCATAAGTCTCATTTCACATCACATGCAATGATTTGTGCATTTCTTATTTTTTGATTCAAAAATGCCTGAAGTGAATATTCCACTGGCTTTCCCCCCAACCTACCCATTACCCACCACCAGGTAATTATGGTCTAGTGGGTCTGATACACAGCATGGCTGCTGAGCACACTGACATCCTTCACAGGCTAAAACTGTTTCTATGAGGTTAAATCCTGCCAGTTTAGCTCCTGGAAGTGAGCTCCTTTGCACATGTAGGACAGGACTGCCACCTGAGGGAAGGGGGGAAAGCTGGGCATTAGACCAGGTGTGTCATCAATCTGCATCTCTCACAACAGCTTTATTAGAGACACAGGGCTCCACTGCACCTCCTGGAAGGACTCAGAAACTCCAGCTTCCCCTGCTGTGGCTCAGAACAGCACTTTGTCTTCCATTTGATGTGTTCACAGCCCTCAGGTGGAAGACAGCAAAGTGACCAAACAGACACTCTGAGAAGTACAAATTCTTTGGTGGTATGACCTTGAGTATCAGTAGAAGTGCTTAGGCAGATTGTAACTGCTTGATTCCAAATGCCACCTGAACGGGAAACAAACGGGATCCAATAGATCCAGGCTAGCCATAAGACTGCATCTGTACATAAGGCTGGCCACAAAAGATAACTCAGTGGGCCTTTCTTTCCAGACTACATATGAACTTTGATTAAGAATTGTTTTATTATTTTATGTTTTATTATTTCAGACATTACCTTGGAAAACTGCTAGATGGTGCTAGAATATATACATATGCAAGACTATGCTAATAGAGGGGTTTAAACTGCAATCCTGCTCTCTGGAATTAGCCTTTGATGTAATTGCCTTGTGACTGCTTGTTGCATATAAACAGAGAGCTGTGTCCAGGATGGAGGATGGCAGAATCTTATTTTCTCATGCTTTGCAGGGGTGAACGTAGAGAAACACTCAGCTGGACTCACATCAGGGCCCAAGTCAAGGAGATTGACTCATCCCCTGTCCAGTGACAAAGTTCAGGCACAGTCCTGCACATGTTTAACAAGCATGCAGCTCTATGGATTCAATATTCCAAGAACAAGCCATCCTGCATAAAAAGAGCTTCTTCAGAGTACACTGTGTTCTTTCTCAATGCAAATATTCTTGGAAAAATAAAAAAAAAGAGACAAAAGAAGAAAAAAGGAGGAAAAAAAGGCAACCAACCAAATAGAAAAAAAAAAAAATGTTCCTAAGCATGTTTACAGCAAAGGAGAATTTGGTGAAGAAACCCTAATTGCCTGCAACTTTTGTTACCAGTTTAGCTAATATTACTGATTTTTGAGTGGTTTGTATGGGGAAGTTTAAGCACAGTATGTCATAAAAATATGGGATTAGAAATGAGAGATGAAGTTTGAAAGAAGTATGGTAACAAATGAAGCGTCACTGGAGCAGTACAGACTTGATCCATAATCTACTGGAGTTTTCATATGGGAAAAAATATATATTAGATATACAAAAAATATATATAAATAGACATTTTAAAATTGTATTAATATACTCGATTCTTAACATTGATGGCCAAGCATGTGGACACTGAGGGAAAGGAAAGCCCCAAGCAGACTAAGACCAGCTTTAATTACTGTTAATCTGCAGAGACATCCAAATCAGAAATATCACCCTGGCATTTTCCTGTTTACCAGCTGCAGATCAAGCTCTTTAACATTTAATCTTTGTAAGTACTTGCCCTTTGAAAACCCTTCCTTCCCTCATCTTTCCCTCAGCAAATCACCCACCTCCTGTGCTCCTGGTGCACAGCAGTTCCTGCCAGCTTCTCCTGGCTATTCCCTGCCTGGGGAGCTTTCCTTCCAAACCCCTCTCTCTGCTCTGAAGTTTCTCCTTCCTGGGAGGGGAATATCAGCTTTCAAGTTAAAACCCCAGGAGCTCAGGGTACTCCTGGGCACATTCCTGGGGATGGGCAGTGTTTCTGGAAAAGCAACCAGAACTGGCCCAGCAGAACTGCATGGCTGTCATTGAAGACAGAGCACCTAAAGAACTGCTGAGATCAAAACAACACCCGGGCCAGCCTAGAAGCACAAAAACTACTTCAGGAGATCAGAGCTGCTTTGTCCCTAGATGGAGGCAATATTTGTACCACCTCAGCCAACAAACCTACACTTCATCGGGTGGCAAGCACCGATGACCACACTGCTATGTTTACCCCTCAGGCCAGCAGCACCTGAGAAACCAAACACCTCATTTTGACAAGCTACTGTATCCAATAAATTGTAGTGTAAATTGATTAGTTTTCAGCTTCCTGTGTTTGTGTCTTTCTCCCATATAGAAGAGTCTTTAAGCAGAAAATTTCAGGCATTCCTGAAATCTTTCAAAATAAAAAGTAAAATAAGAACAGAAGTTATAAAGTGAATTCACTTCTCAGAAATGATTGTGCAAGATTAATCTATTTTCTCCTGGAAGTAAGCCTTATCACACATCTCATCTCTTATACTCTTTCAGACCTCTAAGTAACTGCACCCACCCCCAGAGGAATACTAGAAATTCCTGTTACAGTTCGTGGTTTCCAAGGGCAAAATTACATGGAACTGCTTTTGCTTGACCTTTCCTTTTCCAACATGTTATTTCTACATTTTTGAAGAAGCCATATATAATAATGATAAAAACATCTATTAAGACTTCTTTCTATAGATTTTTTAGTAAGTCTGTATGACATTTCCAAGAAAGCAAATTACTGGCATTGAATTTATCAACTTCTTTTTGTACTTTCAACATGAAGTATAAAAGAAAATTTTCCTTTCCTGGAGGGAAAAAAAAAAACAACTTAGTTGCCATTTTGCTGCCCGATTGAGGTGAGGATTTCTTCTTTGTACCAAATTTTTAAAAAAACCAAACAATTTATGGGAAGAAAAAGCCTATTTGATTAGCACAGTTTATCTAAAAATCATATTAACTTTATTGACTCTGTGACACTATTATTATCTGCAAAACACCCATCAAGAAAGATTTTAATTATTTTTCCTCTGAAAAAAACTAAGCCCCATTTGTTCAAACAAGTCAAACTGAGGATTCAGGCAAAGCACTCAAGCACATTTCCATCTCCTTCACCCGTAATTGTTTATGCAGTAAGGCTGTACCCACCCACACCAGGCAATGGCTGTTTCCCAGAGACACCTTTGAGATAAATGACTGCACCTAGAGACAGACAGTCCTTTTAAACACACAAGAGACCACTTAAGTACAAATGAAATACCCAAACCTGGAGAACCACAGCCCTTGAGTGGGCCACAGAACTTTCCAGACTATAAACACCCATGTCACATAGCTGATGAAATTAGCATTTTATTACCTGGTGTTCCAAATCAGCAAATGAGGTTCAGGTGGAAGAAAATCCAGATCACCTGATGCTCATCAAATGAAGCAGTTGATTACCCAAACAGTTTTCATTTGATGTTAATTCAACATCAATGACATTCACATATCACTCATATTGGTCAATTCTGCTGAAGTTACCTCGTCATGCACTAAGCACAACTCCTCTCACTCCCACACCTCTGCAAACCCCATGGTGACACTTCTATTCCAGGTAATTAAAAATAGAATTTAAAAATTCATTTTCCTACTGCAGAGTCTATTTGTCCCCCAGTTTCTCCTAGTACAAACTTTAACATGGATTTAACAGTATTATTAGGCTGTAAACATTATGCTCTGCCAGGCATTACATTTCTGCTCTGGCTCTGCTGGCTCAGAAGCCTACTGCCTTAGAGAGGACATTTCCCAAAACAGCTCTCTCCAGCCCCATGAGTGCTGGATTTTCCCCAGGCAGCTCCCAGCAGCGGGCCAAGAGCGGGCTGTTCCCAGAAAGCAGTGCAGTCCAGGGTACAGCTGTAGGGCTTAAGCTCTATGGCACAGGCTGTCAAGTGTGCAGGAGCAAGGATGGCGAGAGGTCTTCTGTGTGGTTTCCAAAAAGCCTTACCCTCCAGAAGGGTCAGGCACAAAAACCAGTGAAACTGCATATGTAGGAGCTTATATACGGCGGAGGTCTCAGGGGGAGGGTACAATCTTTAACCAATAGGGAAAACACAGGGGAGGATCAAAGGGTGGGATCCACAATATACAAACTAATGGGGAGCACAGGGGGAGGGGAACAGATCAAACAAACCAATGGGGTTTTGAATATTAGATTTCCAAGGGGGTTTCCAGAGCAGGAGGCAGGTACCCTGTGGGATTGACAACTCAGAAGGAGGAGGAACAGAAAACATTCTATAACGAGGGGTAGGTCTTAGGGAAGACAGACAGCCAGAGGGAAGGGTGTAACAGACTAAAGCAACAAAGAAGAGGGGAAACAAAACAGACTATTAGGGACAAAAACACACCACAACCATCAGGAACTGGGAGATGCTGGCTTGCAGGCAGCAGAGAACTGGCTATAACCTGTAGTGCCAGGAGTCAGAGCCTCAATGGATCTGTCTTACCAAGCAGTAACCTTTCCCCAGCAGCTCTGGGCCTCACCAGAGGCTGGCACAGTCCTGTGCAAAGCAGCAATTTCCTTGTCTCTGTGAACATATCAGGAGTCCTACTGATTCTGGATTGATTCCTCCTCTTCCCCTACCCCACTTCTAATGCCAGCTACCCACTCTCTTTTCCAGACCACACAAAGAAACTTGCTGTCTCAGGTCACTACCCTCTAAATCCTGCCTCTCCACTCCCCCAGCAGACAGACTAGTAGGAATTATCACTGTGCAATATGTACCTACAGATCTTTCAAGTATCTGACAAAAGATGAAATATCCAAATATAAAGTTTGGTGCTCTCTTGTTTTCTTGCGAGAAAACACATATTTTCCCCTCTGACAGCAGTAAAAAGATGAAGCAAGAAAGCATGTCATGTATTTTCACTAAAATTTTCTTACCCTAGTGCTTATGCTATAAATGTACTTACTGCCTTATCACTAAGTTTTATCTTGCTGACTAAAGTTTCCATAACAGCCATAGGATTCACAGTGGGAAGTACAGATATATGAATGCCAGCAGCTCCTGAAGAGCTACTGAAAGGCCAAATCACCTCCTTCATGTACTGACTCAGAAACAAAACCTGAGCTGCAGGAGGAATGCTGAAGCAGTGGAGAAGCTGTGGGCCATCAAAGGATGGGAGATGTGTAAGGGATACAGACTGAGAGACTGGAAAGGCTGAAAGCTGCTGCCAGTGACAAGGAACAATCTCCTTTGCACGGGACAGGTCCTGCAGGGGCTCTGGACTGCACCAAGGGCACAGGCCTGAGTTCTCTAGATCACACCACCCTCAAAAGCAGGAAAAGTAACTGGAGGCACAGACCAAGGTAGCTGCAGGCTGGAGAGGGCACCACAGTCATGCACAGTCCTTTGGGTGTCTGGCAGGATCATTTGGTTCTCTGGCAGGAGCTTTCACACAGTGCTGGCCTGGTGACAGCTGCGTCAACATCAGCCACTACAGAAAAGCACAAACTCACCATAAAGACCCCCTGCCACACACAACCTCCCATCACCTCTCACTTGGGAAAGGGAAAAGACCTCATCAACACAGAAATTAATTTGACAGTAACCTTGAGAGACTTTGGGGAATTCTGTGGCTTGCCTAATAGCTACAGAGGGACTTTCTGCACTGGGATTTCATATAATCTAACTGTTTGCTATTTAAACAGAAAATAATCTTTTAGAGCCTGCAACTGCCTTGGACTGAGTCCCCTTGCAATTACAAAAGTGATTGTGTTTGAATAGCTGGCTTTCTCCTTCACTGCTCCACTTCACTCTCGTGACTTCTACAGGGAAATCATCCTTTGGACATCACAGGTAGACGCTCCAGGCTTTACTGGGCTGCCCAATCCTCAGTATCTCAGCCTCACTGCTAGCACTAGTCAGGGCAGAAGAGAATTGAACTGTTACAAAGAAGAGTAGTTGTTTTGACACCTTTGAGAATCCTTATGCACACTGGAAAAGTCTCTTCCTATTAGCACTCATAACTAGGAGTCACTTAACCTTCGACTGTATAACACAGTCAAATTCCATGATATATTGGATTGCCACTGTAGAAATAATTAAGGAAGACAGTGCAGCAAATAATAATTTACAAGGGTATGTCTGCAATCCCAAGTTCTCAGCATGTTCTACAACTGTTAATGAAAAACAGGTGAATGAGAATGGGCTATGTGATTAATGTTACAGTCCTTCCCAGTGCAAAAATGTCATGGAGGGAGGCTAACACTATTCAAAACTGACAGGAGAAGGGAGAATGCCTAGGATAACAGAATGCAACTCTCTCTTTGCTTGTTTTCATTTAAAAAGGTATGGGGCTGTTAAAATTTCATGCAAGCTTGCTAAGTTGACTGTCCTTATAAAAAGAGTAATTATACACACACTTTAAGCACGAAGCAGCACAATAATTAAATGAGTAATTGCCTTCCCACTTTTAAGCTGTCATGCAATTAAACTTAATTAAACATTCTCTATACTTCACTAATCTTATACAAACAGAAGAAGGTAAGAAGGGTGTGGCAAAGAAAGGGCATTTGGCAGAAGGTTGAGCCTATTATTCCGTCTATAATAAAAAATAACACTGTACAGTCAGCTCTAGGTTCTCATGTCATTGCCTTGTTCCTGGCCAGAATATAACCTGGTCTGAGCTGCAAGATGAGCAATACACTGAGGCAATTACACACTGCTTAATTTTGAGTGGCATTCTTCTATGTAACATTGCAAAATGCTCTTCAAAAGAAACAAGTCCAAGGAAAGGGAAATGCTGGCATTTTAGACCAGAGGGAGTAAAGAATTCTGTACAGAAAACCTGGTCCAAATGTAAAACAAAATTTTTAAGGCAAACACAAGTCCAAGGTTTCTCTTTTCCCCAGCAGAGGAACTGTTGTAGAGACACAGTAGAGGGAGGACCAAGAAAAGACATGGGAATTTTGTTGACAAGGATACAAGAGAGCTGCAGTGCAAGAACAATTGTGAACTTGCTCCTCTCCTGGTCTGAAATACAAATAAGCTTTATAGAAGCACGGCCCACATATTTCTGCTAATTATTTATTCATTCCCAGAAAGCTGTATCACATCTAGTCTGTCTAGTTGCATGTTATTATGTTAAATGACAACATTAAGAGAAAGAAATTCATTCTCTCAAGTAGCAAGGATTCTGTCTTCCATTGTTCCCTGAGGCAAAGGCAAAAAAAAAGCAGCAAAACAGGTACATCTCAAAGCAAAACCTGACCATGCTCTGTAAATATAATGTTTAACTCCTGGTGTCCTCAGATTTTGGCCCACCCTCATAACCCACATGTGTGCACACACTTTTCTGCTCCTTTTCTTTGCAACTGAGTCCTGATTCCAAGTGCCACAGAAGAAATTTGAACACATCGCAGCAAAATGTAGCTGGGAAAATCAGTTTTGCACTTTTCCACCCTCATTTCTTCCAACAGGCAGAGCAATGCAGAGCAATTCCACAGGACTGAAACCTGCCATTAATATTAGCACATGGTTTGAAACTATCAGCACAATGACAGGACAAAGACAGGATGCTTGAAGATAAGGTGTTATTTTTAAAAAGATGGGGGAAAACCCAATAACAATACTGAGCAACTTTCCAAACTCTGAGAAACTGAAAAATGTGTGAAAATCACCACACTATACACCCACCCCTGCTGCCCCATACTATTTATTTACCATTGCCTGATGATAAACTGCAGCTGTGGTTAAAATGTATCAAGAAAAATTTAATGTTTGGTTCTCATTCCAACTCCTACAGCAAGTAAAATATCACATGTTGATAAAGTCTGTTCCAGCTGAAAACAGGACAGAAGCATTTCTTTCTGGAAGATGACACCGGTTTTTATGCTTCGTAGGCCAAAACAAGTAAAGGAACGTGTTGAAAACACTGGAAGTGCAGTGCTGAGGAAAGGGCTGTTACAGGCAGTCTGTGTTGGTTTGCAGACAAGCCTGAGAGCCCAGGTAACGCTGGTTTTGGCTGCTTTGCTCCTGCTGTCAGCCCTCTATGCCACCAGAGACATGCAGGGCCCTGCAGCCCCCACCAGGCACACAGTGACAGGGCCAGGCTCCAGCTCCCTTGCTCCATGGCTATTGAGAAGCTGAGGACACTGAACCCAGTGCCAGCTACCTCACAGCTGCAGGAAGCCTCCAGGAGACACAGCCTCAACTGTTTAACCCAACCTGACAAGTTCCAAAGGATGTTTTATTTCTGGTCTGGGACATTCTATCATTTTGTTAATGGCCTAGAAGTCAACAGTCCTCTATAGGTGACATTGATTAAGTGGTCTGTGATTTGAATTCAGAATCAGCAACATAGAAACTGTATTAAAGTTATGGTTTCTGCCTTATGAACCATTGCCCCACCCATACCCACATGTCCAAAAACAAAATTCCAGACCAGAACTTGTCCACAACTAATATACCCTTATTTCCCCCTTTGATTTAGGGTCTGGTTTGGAATTATCAATTTTCACTTCCCCCCCAGCTTGTTTTGTTTCCACATCTTTCTGTTAGATTTGGTAGCATTACCTCAAGTCTTGCTGCTTTCTGACACAGAGGCAGCACACCTCCTTCCAGCCCCAAGAGTGAGACTCTCACCTGCTACTGAAGAACTTTGTTCAGAGGGACAACTTCCATGTTACCTTCACTGTGGGAACAAAGAAAACAGTCATATAAAACTAATTTCCCAATAGGAATGCTCAAGGCAGTACTGTGGGACAGCAATGTCAACTCACTCACGCCATCCCCACTCTGGGTGACATACCCAGCCCAGGCTAGTTTTAGCAGACCCAGAAAGTATGTGATTGTTTCTGTGCCACGATTTTCTTTATGCATGGTTTCCACGATGGTCCTGACATATTTTACTGCATATCTGCAAATAACAGCAACCTCCTCTCTCCTGGATTTACAGCATGCAGGGAGTGAGGCATAGGCAGCACAGGGCTGTGTTTAATGCTGGGGAAGTTGCCTCAGGGTTGTGTTTAACTATGGGAAGTGATTGTCTCTTGGTGGCAGGGGCTGAAAATATGGTGGGATTTGCTATTTGCTGGATTTCAAGGAGCACTGTGATTTATATCAGCCAAATTTGTAATATTGCTGAAATACTTATGGAATGAACAGCTGGAGCCTGCTCACACCAGACTCAGTGTCAGGCCTCACTCTCTACACTGGCTGCTCCCTCAGGATTGCTCAGTAGGCACAAGCAGGCTTCATAAAGGTACATGATATTTTTCAACTGGGCTTTCACATTATTTCTCTAAAAGGCACAGGAACTCTCAAATTTAGAAGCAAAAAATATAGAAAAAGTAAGTACAGGAGGAATCTTGAGCTCCTCTAAGTGCAATCTCCCCCCAGTGCAAGGTGCTCTGAGGCCAGGTTAGTCAGCTGAGAATAACCTATTTCCTCTCAGGGTAACCTATTTCAATATTTCATCACCCTCGTGATCAATTTTTCTTTCCTAATAACTATTGAGAATTTCCTTTGCTGTAATTTGTCTCTATGCCTTTCATCCTTTCTGTAAACACCTCCACAAAGATGTTGGCTGCCCTTTGTACACTTTCCCTGCCATTAGGTTGCAAACTGGTCTTTTCATAGTTGAGCCCACAGCAAGGCAGACTAAAAGAACCCTCAGTGTCTCTTCTGTCTTTATGGTGTGACTGCCATCCTGCCACCATCATCTCTTTTCCTCTGCACAGACAGGCAAGGCCTGGCTCTTTGATGGCTCAGACAACCTCAGGTCTAACCAGTACAGGTACAGCAATACATGACCTGCCTTACATTGCAAAAACATTGCAACTTCACAATTAATAACTGCACTAAACGTTAAGTGAGAAAATAGACAGACAGGGGAATGCCCTGCTGGAAACAGCCTCCCTGCCACTTTAACAAATACAAAAACAGAGTAATAAAGAGCCCTTTTGGCTTCAGTCTGCTGCAGCAACAAAATTATTAGCTGTTCTCACCATCTTCTTTACTGCAACAATAAATATGGAACTGAAAATAAGAAAGAAAAAGAAATCCACTTGGCTCAGAGACTACTTCTTGGCAATCAATACATTCTGAATAACCTACAAAATTGTGGTCTATAAGAGGTAGTCAAGTCTCACTGTCTGTCTTCCTTTAAGCACTGATGTTCATAATGGTCCCTTACTTAGTGTTTGTTTCCATTGCTGCTGGAGCTCAGCTCCATTCTCTTTCCCCAGAAGAGAATAAAAGGTGAGCAGACTGAGGCAGACTTTGAGTACACACTTTCACTTACCAGGCAAGTCTTATCCTTGCCTCGAAGCTGATTTGCAAAGATCCAGGGGTACAGAAAATGGCACAAAACCTGTAGAATTACTCAGAGACTTGCTAATAGGCTCAGTAGGGAGAAAAAATGTTTCACAGGTCTCTTTTTTTTATTATTATTATTATATTTTTTTTTACATCCAGTAAATTGGTGTGGGGATGAGTACTTCCTTTGCAAGTCAATGCAACTGGATCATGAACATTCATTCTTCAAACCCAGTTCAGGACATTAGGGCAGAAAAGCACAAACCCAAAAACACCAGAGTAAAACCCAGGGAGATTCACCTTTTATAAACATGCATCCATCCAAAACGATTTACCCTTTATAAACATGCATCCAGAACTCTTTTGTTGGAGAAAGTGTTGTTTCTGTGGAGAAAAAAAATGACCCCTTACTCCAGAAAGTGCTCACTGCCAAAACAAGGAGAAGCAAGTGTCTAAAACACTGTCAACACTGTCAGTCCTAGCACAGGTTAAGATGTGCACTAAACCTTCATGCAAAGCACGAGACAAGGCTTGTGAAAGCTGCTTTTTCATACTACCCAGAAACAGAGTGCTCTCTGATTTTATATACTGCACTTCTAACTTCTCCAAAGTGCTTTCCTGTATAACATATTATTAGGCTGTAGGAGATAGTTTCCAACATGCTGAGGGTTGCTCCCTCCCATACTATGCCACATTGTACCTGACCCTTCAGCTCCACAAGCCCAGGTCTTCCAGGGCACTCCCTCCAATCCTCCAGATGTAGATCTGGGCGCAGATTCCTCATCTCTTCTGGCAGTACCTCCCACAGAGTCCCATTACCAAAGCTATGAAAGCAGCTGTAAGCTCCTGCACAAAACTCCTGCAAACCTGGAACTGCCCTGCAGAGCTCCTCACCATCAGACTACAGCAGGAGTCAGAAAGCCAACCTCAGGCACAGAGCAGCTTCACAGCCTCACAAAATACCTCACAAAGCATGGAGGCCATGGCTGGATGTGTGTTAGATGCCTGTGCCCGTGCCAGCTGAAAGTGCTTCAAGGGAGGCACAACAAAGAACTGCTGGAGAGTCAGCCCAAGGCAAGGAAAAAGAATACTTGGAGAAACTTCCAACAAAAAGCTGTAGACAAGCAGAACTCCCTTGTGCCTCCTGTGGCTGCTGGGATGTTAAGTGACTGTTCTCTTCATCCTCTGAAGGCGTGTGGGCATCTGTGGACAACGAGTGCTCATTAACATCGATTCATTAACCTGGAATTAAGGATGTTGTTCATCACAGCAGCATAAATGCTACAGACTGAGAGATGCTGTGCATTAGGCAGCAATTTCACTGATCAGAAAGACAGGTTTGAACTGCAAACAGCTATCCATGGAAGGATTGGCACAGGTGAGAGATCAGCATATGGACCCAGGCCTCATGCAGCAAAACACATTCATTAATGACCCAGGCTCAGTTCATAACCACTTAAGGTAGGAATCTAAAGGTGGCAAGTTTGGTGTATCACACTCCTAATCCTCTAAGGCAGCTAATCCACAGTTAAGACTTAAATTCAGGGGAATGGCTCAAAATGCTGTTAAGGCTTTTATTCAGTTGGCAGCTTTTCACAATCTAAAGCTAATCAGCAAGCCTGGGTCCCTGAGCATAATTTGCTCAATTTAGTTTGCAGAAACAAAACTCAGAGAAAATAGGGAGCACTGGCTGAGGGCTGGTGAAAGACATCTGGAAAAGGGAAAGTAGACCCATGCATCTGAAGCCATTTCAGACATGGGTCTGACAATGCTGTCAGCCCAGAGACAGAGTTCAGCCATGCCAATGGTGGCAGCAGCTAAAAGCACAGAAACAGGTACTTCCCAGACCAGAGAAGAACCAATTTATGCCATAGTCAGTACCTTGATCCAAATCCAGGACTTAAAAGCAGAGGCAAATGGGAAGCATATGTAGCAGCTCACACAGAGTAAGGTACACACTGCTGTTGCACAGGGTGATACAGTGAGAGTGGCAGAGTTGTAAAGCTCTATCCTTTTCTTTGGTTGGATGCTCAGCTCTGAGTCCCTCAAGGTGAATAGCAATTTCTTCTTGTGAATGAAAGACCATATCATCAGCTTGGTGTTAAGGAGTGATTAATTCAATACTGAAAATTAACATTTCTCCTTTTGACCCTTTAACCTTGTTCAGTCATATTACTTTGACACAGTATTAAATCTCTGTCTTATTTGTACCCACCATCAAGTTTGTAAATGCTAAAACCAGAAGCAATACATTTTTTCTTTTAAGAAATGTGCATGATTGAAAGGCTAAAGAAAGCTGCTATCTCCTGTCTTATCGTTATAAAGTTCTCTTTATGATTTCAAAATGGCAAGAAATATGCTATGAAATCCAGTGATAAAATATCTGAAAATGTCTGAAATACTGGTAGTAACTAAAGTGTTTCAGCATCCTCCTCCTTTAAATATCCCCATCTATGAGGGGATATATCATCTTACTCCCACTGAATTCTGTGAAGTCCATGAACAGAACAAACTGTATACACATAAAATAATACAAAATAAGATGGAATAAGATTCTAGCACTTTTTTTTTCATTCCAGAACCGAGAATAATAACAAAATCAAAACAAAATTTCACTGGAAGTACCCAAGTGTTCAAAAGGAAATTGAGTAGCTTTTGGAGATAGGAAGGTCACTCCATGTCAATCACAAGGTTTGACTTGCCAATACAGATCTAACCACTGATGACTCCTACACAGACTGAAAAGATTCATAATACCAATCAGATAGAGAATCCTTTAAACATTTACTAGCACTTTGCAGCCTGCTTTTATTACCTTACATTGATAAGTGACTCACACAGGCTTGAATTAGGTATACTGCAATTAAGATGTGGAAAGCAGCCTCTGAAATGGGCATCTATTAACTCTTTCAACAGTCTAATTAGGACTGCAAAACAAAGAATAGATCACAAGGCAATACACATTTCAGCCAGTTAAAAGCAGTAGCTGGCTGAAATTGAGATAACATTACTACCTGTGAAAACCTTGGAGAGAAATTCCATGGGAATTGAATGAATTTAAAAGCAATTCTTTTAAAAAAACACATAGCAAGTTAAAAAAATAAGACATAAATTTTTCACTAAAGTCGTCTGTCTTACTTGATCCTTTCACATAAATTCCTAAGGGATTTATTCAATTTCTTCTGCAATCAAGTCACTCCACGCTAATAAGGTATAGATTTAACCTGGCAATATTCTTCCCCTAGAAAAGTTGTTTTCTAGCTTTTACCACAGAGCAGCCTCTCTGCCGTTCATTCTGCAGCAGAGATCTCTCCATGTCATGGGTTAAGACATTTTTCAATTAGAAAACTGACTGAAAGCCAGTCCATATTCGGTTGTTTTCCAAAGGTTGTACTTGCTAGGACCACGCCTACCGGCTAAATTTGTGTTGTGCATTCTCTTCCCGCGGCAATCAGGGCAAGGTTGGTACTTTGTGCAGCACCATGACTGATGGCCCTGCTAATATATATCAGTGTCCCAGAGGCCTTGGGAAGGGCTCAGCAGACGGGCAGCCTGTGTGCTCACACTGTCACCGCTGCTCCTGCCGCGCACAGGGACAGCCTCGGAACACCACATACCTGCAATTTAACTGCCTCTGACCTTTTCAGGTTTTCAAGTTCAGGATTTAACTGCTTGGCTCCATTAGGAACAGCAGGAGGTGAGCAGTTAAAACCCCTAAAAAGGCTTTGAAAGCTGCCTGCTAAATGTTCAGGTGTCTCTCTGCGATTCAGCAGCTGGCAGGAGGGAGGGCAGGCTGAGGAATGAGGGAGCAGTTTCTGTAGGAAAGGGGACAGGAGGAATATATGAGCTAAGTTTGGCTGCTGTAAAACCGGCAGCTCTAAAAAGACATTGAGGAAGAGTCTGGCAGCTCCCCCTTCGTGCCTCATTACACAGGGCACTACACTTCTGCAGGGCTTCCCAGATGTGGGAAAAGTTACTGAGGCTTCCAAAGCAGCAGTTTATTCTGCTCTTCCAAAGCAGTTTGATTTGGGCTTTTTGCAGTTTGGCTTGGGCTTTTTGCCCACTGCAGCCTGCAATTTGACAGTGAGCCTGTAAAACTGCCTAAGCAGCTTCCAGGGCAGGGTGGATCCTCCAAGCGTCTCTGGCAGGAAATCAGCAGCTGGAAGGTCTGCAATGCATGTCATGGCTAAGGCCATCCTGCCAGCTGGGTGTCAGGGCCACTTAGAGCAAGGAGGATGCCTTCCAATGTAACACTTTTTAAATCCCAGAGAGGTGGCGTGTCATTTCAGTAACATTATCTCAGTTACAGACAAGTCTATCCACTCCCATGCAGTATCTACATTCCTCCTCCCACTGCCTTGGAACCTGAATTGTCTCTGGTCAATACAGCTCAATTATTTTCTTAATCTATTTGTAAATCACTTCTCCTGATTGATGCAGACTTCTGGATGCTGGGAACGACATTGTAAAGTTTGTGTTGAAGTATAAATTCAGGTTGTTGTTGCAGCAGCAGGTTCCTGGAAAGATGACAGTGGAGACCCCGCCGTGGCCACTCCTGCTGAGAGGGTTGTTTACTCTCTCTGTTCAAGGGCTACTGAGAAGGCCAGGAATGATTCCCAACACAGAAGCCACTGGAAACTGCTATGAAAAGCTAAGGCTTCTACAAATATGGAGAATTTGCTTGTGTCTGTTGCAAAAAGGGAAGAAAACCACCAAAATATGAAAAATCAGGCAGAATTTTCACAGTTATTTTACAGCAGAAAAATTCTTTTGGGTGTTTTTTTACAGTGATTTCTAAAGACCCTTGGCTTTATTCAGGAGGTCACATATATATACCCCTTTGAGAACACAAATGGATTTTAATTTAATTATTCTTTTAGTAGCTTTTCTCATTGCTAAAGGAAATATACATGTGTATAAATCAAGGATTCCCTCACACAAACTATTTGTTCTTATATCACTAGAGTGGCATCTCAGATACTTACAGGTGAAATGAAATGTCTGGGATAGTTAAAATCCTTAATGTGTTCAGGATTTTTCCTCCTGATCAGACAGGAGGGTATTCCAAGCCCCACTGGCTATTCACAGGGCCAGGTACAGCTGTGACCCATGAAGGCTGTAAAAGAAAACCAGCTACTTGGCTGAGTAAATCTTCACCATCAGAACAGAGCTCAAATTGACAGGTTCCAGTTGATTTCCCTCCCCAGGCCCCGTTAATTACAAGCTCTTTTAATTACTACATGCATGCAAGGGGTGGAAACAACAAGATTTAATTACCACGCTCCCACCAAGAGT
Organism: Parus major; assembly: GCF_001522545.3. NCBI lineage: Eukaryota > Metazoa > Chordata > Aves > Passeriformes > Paridae > Parus > Parus major. The sequence continues at coordinate 6,127,626 of NC_031775.1, read as the reverse complement.
GACCCAGCTTGGCCACTGCAGCAGGAGCTCTCACAAAACGCTGTTCAATAAGACAGCAGGTCTCCAGCATAGCAGTATCATCCTCTGGCACTCAACCCAGAAATGCAGTGGCTGGTGGAAGCAGAGACATCTCCTTTCTGCCTTCTCCTCTTCCTGTTCAAGCAGGGCTTGGCACAGCTGCTGGCCCCATAGCTGGAATGCTGCTGATGGAAAGGAAAATTCCTGCAACTTTTTAGATGGGAAATGTCCATATTGATTCTCTCCCCCCACTTCTCAGACTCTTCTCCTAACTCTGCAAAAGGCAGGGTAGAAAGTTCAAATGTTCCAGGAGTGTGCTTTTCCCCTCCTGAAGCACAGCCATGGCTGGTGTCTAAGGTGGACTTGGGCAAGACCAGAGACCCTGCTGTGAGCTCAGCACCATGGAAGCAGTTATACCTGGGAGGGGGGGAGGCAGGAACCCACACATCCCCAGGCCTCAGCTATTTTCACTATAGGAGACCATGCCCAGAGCCCTGAAAAAGAATGAATAGCTCTGGTGGGTCCAGCTGCCCTGACTCAAAACAACTTATAAGTGATAAATAGTGAAGGAAAGGGACCATCTAAGTCCTCATCAAACATAGCTACATGCAGAAAACAGAAATAATGCACACAATTTTATTTTCACTTTTATTTGCACAATCCTGCAAGATCAGTCAGCAGTAACAACCCCTGAACAAAAGGTAGGGTATAGTATGGACTGAAACAGGGATCTAACACACTGCTCAGCCCCTCTGAACAGTGCCTCCAGTCCAGCTGTGTTGAAAACTCAACTCTGCAAGAGTTCCAAGTGAGCTTTGGGTAGCAGCTTTATGGGTCCCAAACTGCAGTGTGATGAACAGCATGTACAGAAACCACCACAGTCTATCAGGAAGGATATTAAGACCTTCTGGTAAAGAACTTCAGCAAACACTCAGCCTGAATTTATGATCTGATCCTTCAATTCTTTGCTCCAGAAGTGATTCACCCTTGGCTCCTTCATATAAGCTGAGCTTATTCCTGAGTGTGGCTTCTGGAAAAGACAGACAGGGTCTCAGATGTGCTCAAAAGTTTCACTTGCTGCTTTACTTAACTGTTTTCTATTAATTCTTTCCTTAAAAAAAAAAAAAATAAAGAAAAAGAAAAGAAAGATGTGCTAGCTTCCTGCATAAGGAAGAAGAACCAGCAATACAGGCTGATAATTTAGAGTTGTGAACTCAAATCAATAAATAAATAGATCTGTTCAGTCACCACCTCCCAGAGCTGAGGAGAATTAAAAACCAATTAAAAACTACACATCTGCCTCCAAATCAGTCAAACAGAAAGTGAAGGACAATTATAGGGCAATGATTGTCAAGAGAAAGTGGATCTTCTTGGACCACCTTTTATGGCTGATGATATAGCAATTAACTTACAAATAAAGTAATGCTTTATTTGTAAGTTTATTTTTAAGTTTATTTATGCTGTTATAAACCAGTGGTTCCCATTTTAGAAAGCAACAGACTCTTATTGATCAGCTCAGAACAGTTTGCATTTGATTCATGAAACTGTGCCTCAGGTTGCCAAGAACAGAGCTTCTCCTTAATTAATAGTAATAAGCACCAGCTCAGAAGCCTCACACTTATCAGACCCCAAAGGGGCACCAGCTGAAGCAGGAATCTCAGTGGGAAGCTTTTATCCAGCCAGAAGCAGAAGCACAGAGATTAGTAAGAGACAGTGTTTACAAAAGATGCATTAATGATCTTTGATGTTCTTTCATAATGTCTCTTGCACTGCCAAAAATAACATCTTTTTGGGCTTTAGCAAAGCACCACAGCTCATGAACCTGCCCCAAAGTGGCTGCATGCCTAATTTTCACAGCTACAAATCGTTAATAAGCTATCAGAGACCAGTGAGCAAGCTCATTGTACCTGAGAAATAAAATGTATTTGTTTTTCTGTGGCAGAACCTTCTGGAAAAAAGAAAAAAAAAGTGACCATTCATGACTCATGATGCAAAAGCATTTAGACACAAATACAGACAGCAGGTCCACTGAATGCTTACGTTAGGCAGGAATCATTCCACTTTGGTTTAGGACATCCAGCATCAGCTATTTGCATAGAGCAGATCACTTGCTTGCAGAATTAAATCCACTAAAGCACAAGTGGTGATGCCAGGTCAGAATTTTGTCCCCAGCTTCATCCTCAGGAATACACCAGCTAAACTCTTAAGTCTACCATTGAGTCTGACATTCAGCAGCCTTCTTGGCTCAAAGTGCTGGCACCCAAAGAGGGAAAAAGGAGCATCTTGTAGTCAGGGCACTTATGTCAGTGAGCTCCTTGAGAGCCCATAAGGTGCTGTTCAGCTGGCAGTGAAACAAATGGAAATGTCACCTGAATGACCGATGCTGTGCAAAGTAAACAGAGACTGAACTGGCTTCCATGGAGCATCTGAGGCACCAAGACAAAAAGAAATGTAAACCATTTCTTTTCTAAAACTGAGCAACCATTTTCTCCAATCCTCCTATTTAGAGGGAAAAAGTAACAGCCATTTCAAAGTGCCAAGAAACCTCTGTACCTTTCAAACCCCTCATGAATTACACCCACATACAGTACCACACATTGCTAATCCTTTCCATGAATCTGGTCCAACACCAGCTGCTCCAGCTGCAACCTTTTAGCTAAAAACCTTTGCACAGAGCACCATACACCTCCAGACCACAGGGCTACAGCATGTCTTCCAGAGAGTTCCCCAGCAGTTGGTTATTCACAGCCTTGTCTGCAGTGCAGTGCAGGGAGCTCCCCCTCTCTCCCATGCACCTCAAGAATCTGGCTCCTGTCCCTGGGAGTGCCCTGTGTCACACATGTGAAATGGCCAGAGAGGAGGGAGTTGGGGCCTGTCACCCACCAGTATGATGACTACCAATGGAAATTCCCCTTCCAGAAGCCCCCAGAGATGTGGATCTTTGCACTGGAACAATGCTGCCTTGACCTGGATTCAATGTGCACTTCCCTCCTGGTCTAACACACTCCCAGGGTTTACAGAAATCTCAGGGCTGCCTTCAGCAAAGCCAGAGTCTCTGCAAAGCACCAGCCCCCAGACCACAAAACATGCCAGAGAAGTACAAAATTAAGAGAGCTCCTGTGCTGAGGGAGTGAGTTTTCTTAATCCCTGTCACTGGTACTGCTGGCCACGTTGAGCATTGAGATTCATTGGGTCAGTCATGACAAGTGGTCACTGTGGTCACCAGAGAGCCAAGGCACCAGCGGGCATCCAACCCAAACTCTACAACTGCTGAACAAGCAAGTAACAAAGTCTACAGGACATCCAACACCGGCCAAGTGGCCAGAGATTTCCCAGCATGGCAGGAAGGCACCATAGAGTTTTGCAGCTAAAAACCCCAAAAAACCAAAAGAACCTAAGGAACTCAAAAATAATCAACCACAGAGATCATGTCAGAATAAACGGTCCATTCTGAGAAATGGTCTTGCTTGAGCCATGGCCATTAATTTCCAAAACAAAAGAATAAAACAAGGCACAGCTCTGTACAGTGCTGTCAGCAGCTGGGCCAGCTGCTCTGGGAGTAAGGGCACTTCCATCAGATCTCACTCAGGTACCCTGCCATGGCAGCAGGCTCAGCTGCAGCCAGTCAGAACACAGGCAAGTACCAAAGGTGTGCTGAGAGGTCAGGCATGTTTTAATGGAGTAAATTAAAGGAAGAAAATAGAGGTGGAATCCTTACCAAAGCTGCAGCTTCAAAAAGACTTATAAATAGCTTACTTAAAATGAATTCAGACAGTGTGTGCTTCTTTCTTCCACAAAACCCCCCAAACCCCAAAGCTGAGAATTAATTATTCCCCCACCTTTGATAGCACAGAAGCTGACACTAGGGCTTTGGACAGCAAGGAAACATCTCTGAGGAGCAGACTCAGGACATTTCTTTGGTTCCACAAGTAAGAGGTTAATTCCCTGTCAGTCTGCACTTTGCTGTTGAAAGGTTTGTGTCCTCTGTAGTTAGGCAATGAAAAGACAAACTCAGTAATGCCCATGGTTCCCTATGGAAGAGAGGAACAAAGTAGCTACCAATAATCAAATCACAAAGTACAAAGACCAAATGTAATCTATGACTGACAGGAAAAGCAGGCAAGGTGACATGGAGATCAAAAGCTGGCCTGAGTAAATTAGCTGCAGATGGCTTTAAAACAGAGAGGAAGGGAAAAGATTCAGAATTATTTAAGTTACTGGGCTGATACATTTATAATTACAAATAAAAGGAATCCACACATGTAAACAGCTAGAACACTGTGCAGATGCCTGACAGGTGAGAGTGTGGACATGTATGAAAACATCCCAGGGAAATAAAAAGGTGTGTTTGGGTTCAGCTACTGTGCACTGACATTGAGCTGGGACAGGGATAGTATTTAACATACTTGGTTCTGCTACTGGTCTGAAAGTTACTGCAACTGAGGTGAGTCTGCACTGGATCCTGCTGCCCTGTCCTTCCTCCAAGAGATTTTACAAGATTTGATGTTCCAGCTTTCTCCCACACCCCCACTAATGCAGCGTCCTCCTGCCCCTCAACAGCCACTGCCAAATCTTCTACACATAAGGCAGCATCACCTTCCTGCTCTCCAGACTGGTGGTAGATATCAATGATAACTCATACTATAATATCTGTGGAACATAGGAGAAAAAGCCATCACTACTTAAAAAAATCCAGCCAAAACACAAAAACTCCCTCTGCTGGATTCAGCCTGAAAAAATAATGGCACAAAGCACAACTGCCTTGAAAGGTGACACACATCCAGCAGCAGCGTGTTTGCTAAGTACCATGTATTTCTACAGAGCTAACATAAATAAAACCCTGGTTATTTACTGCTAAAATTAACATAAATCATCATTTAAGTGTGATTTACTCGGTTAAAATAAAGATTCTGTCTGAGAAGAGTGATGAGGAGAAGTTTTCTGGATAAACACTGTAAAGGAAAAATCACATGTGAACATGGGTACAGGCTTATGTGGACTCAGTTTACCTGAAGGGTCAGAGGGACATTCTTTATCAGTTGCACTTCAGGAGTTATTAAGAATCTTTTCCTTGTGTAATGGAACAGAACTGCTAGAAAAATAAAAAAGTTTGAGTCAAAGGTTTCACAGAGCTACAGGTCAAACAAACAAGAGATTCCCAATGAAAAGACACAGGTCTAATACATCTCTGATTTTATTTCCTGAAAAATTGCTTGTTTATATCTATCTCAATTCAGGTCAGTAATGTGCAGTTGGTAAGTTCTTCTAACCTTAGTTAATAGTTGCTTAAAGAAAGCTTTTCTTTAAATTAAATCTCATCACAACAGGTTTCATCTTCCATATGAATAAAATCTGAATAAAGTTTTGATGCCAAGCACAGGTGGTGACTTCCATTGCTGAAGGTCAGAGGAGGAAGTGTTACCTACTGGTAACACTGGATATGATCACATACTGGATATGAAATTCAAGAAACCATATAAGCAAGTAATTATTTCTTTTTAAATTTGTAACAGAAGTATGCTCAAGAAATCAGGCTCATTTAAAACACAATGAAAACAGGTCCCAGTAGTGAGACTGATTTCTGCTTATTTCATCTGTGTTTTGTACAGGACAGTTTACACAAGATTAAACAGGAAATACACAGGGGTTCTCCTTGAGTAGTTTTCTAACGGTGACGACCAGCAACACAAATTGTGTTGATGTAGTGAAATGACCATTTCTTCCTAGCAGAAAACCTTTGCTCTGCAGGGTGTGTGCACTGAAAGAGCAGTTAAAAATTTCTGTAGGTGCTTGGAGTTGCCAACACGTTTAGCATTTAGTCTTTATCTCCCACCTCTCCTGTGGACTTCCCACCTGAGCAGTCAGTAAGCTGAATGATAAATACAGCCGGCCAGAGCAAGACAAGACTGTCACAGAGACCAGGCTGGGGAAACAACGAATTTACCCCAGTTCAAATTACACAGATTATTCAGCGGGGTTTCCAATGTCTGTTCTGCCTCCTCCACCTCCTGACAGTCGATTGCTCCTCTCCACTGAGCACCTGCTCCTGCTCGCTGAAAACAAGAAAGCAGCAGTGCTCAGTTCGGGGCTGGCCCATCAGAGGAAGGAGGAGAGGGTGAGCAGCCCCTGCTCTGTGCTCACCTCACTGGCAGGTGTGTGACAGCCGGGGACAGGGCCGGCTGCTTGCATTGCACTGCCCTCTGCTGTCACAGGAGCCACGCTGGGGAAACACCGCCTCGCCTCCAGCCGCCACAAACAGACTATTTATTTCTTCAAGGGACTTTTCCCACACAAACCATTTCGTCTTGCTCACTGTTATCACCTGCGTGCTATGAATGTACAATTAAAGTAATAATCCTAATTCTTGTCTTTTTCTGTTAGTAGAGTTCCAAGTGCTTTACTGAGAAAACATATACTGTCAGATTTCTGGGTTTATCCTTCAGACACTGCCTAAAACATGTTTGCTAAGGCCTGGGCAGTTGGTACTGAGCTTAGATCTCTTATCACAACCCAGAGACCCATGCTCCTACTTAGAGTAACAGCTGAAAAGCCCTTCTGTAACATTTATCATGTAGCCATAAGTGTATTTCTAACACCCCTCCTCAAATTTGCTGGTCTCTTCCTGCACTAGCACATTGCAGGATGGGACACAAGAAACATAAAAAAAAAAATGATGCTGTGTTTTGCTGTCTCAGCAACATAACAAGTGTAATACAGCTCTGTGTAATAGACCCTTTTTTATCCTTCAAAATAAATAAATTTCTATGAAAGCAGACAATATTACTTGGCAGAATAATAACTCACAAAGATAATCCCTTAAGAGAATGAACACACGCAAGGCAGCTCCAAAAAGTGTCATAAGAAGCACATTTTAAAGGAAATAAGTATTTTTATGGCTAAATACAAACTCCAAACATACAGCACTTTTTCAGTGCCCTGTATGTCCCAGAAATGCCACACACAGAGCTTTTAACAACCATTAATATAATGCTCACACACAGATCTTAACTAATTCCTTTGAAGTCGGGAATTGAATGCTGGGATGAAAAGCACAGGAGCATGATTGGCTGAGAGCCTGTGCATCATTAGGCTTCCTGCATGGGAACACCAAATCTGCAACAGTTTATAAGCAAATGGTTTGAACGTCAGACTTTCTAGAAACATAAGAGTGTTGGCAGATCAGCTCAGCCTGACAACCTTCTGCTGTGTCTTGTGGCAATAACTGCTTCCCTACTCCTGCCTGATCCAGGAGCTCACACCAGGGGCTGTCCCTTATGACTGGGGGCCACTGCCTCATCACTGGGGGACAGGAAAACACAGCAACAACCCACAGAAACTACACAGCAGAGAGTTACAAACCAGGGCTGTGCTCACAGCTGCCTGTAGCAGTCTCAGTGACACACAATCACTAAGCCAACAGTGAGTGGAATTAAAAAGGAAAGATCCACTAACTCCCAACTGTTTGTATAAATGTGATGAACACCTTAGGGATCCTCTTGGAAGATGGGGCCACCTGCTCATACCACCCCCCATGAGATTGCCAGTGTGCTGTTTGGGATACAGCTTTCCATGAGGACTTCCCTACAGAGCTCCTGAGAACTTTGCTGTGCCACATGTAACTCACACAGAGAAACCATTCCCTCTCATTTGCACTTCATGAATTCCTGCAAATAACTGCCACAGAACCCTTTTAAGATGGAAATTCACTGGATCTAATAAAAGAGTCTCAACAAGGTCCACAAAACTTTCATGCAAGGAATTACCTAACTTTCTTTAGAAGACTCCCAAGCAGGCGAATGCAGGAAGATTATTACAGTGTTCAAGAAAATAAGGGTGGATTCATTTCCTCGGGGAATTTTTTTTCATGCTGTCAGCATACAATCTTGCAAGCCTTGACTTTGCTAACACCAGTACTATTCCTATTTTATTTATGAGGAGACTAAGGCAGAGAGATTAAAGGTAGCATGGGATAATTAGTACAGTTTGTCAAACTGAGTAGCAATTAAAATGGAATTGTGGGAATAGCTGGACTTTTGTATTACTAAGCATTGAAATTTATCACACCAAATGATCCAAATCTTTAAAGGCTCATAGGTTTTATATGCATATGCTTCTGATATAGCTAAATTAGTATATTTACCACCCCTAGACTCACCACTGTGTACACAAAGGGTGCTCTGATGATCATGAGGAAATGAGGCTCATGAAACAGGCTGCTTTTTAAGGGTGCCTCTAACTGTAGCACCCAAGATAATGATGTTATCAGGTCTCTTCAAAATAAAATCTAAATAATTGTTTTGATTGGAGAGGTGCTGAAAACCACGTGTTGTCAGAATGTGAAGCTCCACTGAAATTTAAATGCTTCTCCCAGATTGCTGCATTTTATGGAATTTTCTGAAAAAAAAACCAAACCAAAGTGAAGTAACTGTTGGCATGTCCAGTGTCTGCAACCGGTTTTAAAAGCCCCTCATTTTGGACTGTTTCAGCAGCTTGCACTGTAATAGGCTTTAAAAGCCAACCTCTGTCATGAAATGCTTTCAACAACTGAAGCAATTCTCAGAGCCTGTGATAGCAGAAAGCATTTTAAACAGCTCAGAAGTTTTCAGATTATGCTCTGTTTTGGAGTAATCAAATTCAAAATCCTTATTAAGGTTTCTGGTCAATTACTTCTGCCTTCAGCGTCTTACTAAGAACTCAATCTGTATTTTCAGTGAGGACTTGGAGCAAGCCTGCAGGGCACCCCATATATTGTATAAGAGCTGAGGGCTCCTACTGCCTGTGGCTTCAGAGAAAATTATTAGAAATCCTAACAGAAACCCACCCTTTTAGCTTTCAGACTGACTGATCAGCACTAAATATCTGAGTAACTAATTTTTAGAGCTGGATCATTTATGTTTAAATGCCTTGTACTACAAGCCAATTCTTGTTTGAAACAGCAGGTAATACCCAAACCCAGGGCAAGCAGCAACTGCACATACCTGGTTGATGCTACAAATAGTTTAATATTAACTTGTCTTGTGGTTCAGCTGTATTCAATTGTGCTCATAAAACCTCACATTTCTGTCAAAGGGAAGGTGCCAGGGGTGTTCATTCTGGGTTGCAAAGGAAGGGAAATGTCTGAAATGTCTCACCCTCTCTCATCTTTTCCCCACGTGTAACATTCTGCCCAACAGCAGTAAAGCAGCTCTGCTCCAGTCAGGAGACCACTGCTTTCATTTTGGACAGCAGCAGGTTGCTCACCACTGCCAGGAAGACTTTGCCTCTGGATGAGGAAGACAGAAAAGGGGTCAGTCACAGCTTTTAGGGACACTGTTTCCATCGTCATTGCATCAGCTGTTAACACTCGATGATCATGTTGATAAGGATTAGACATCATGGTAACACAGTCTGCTCCACCAAGTAACAAAGAGCACGCTTACCCAGGAGGGTTACAGTGCAGGAGGATTCATTCACACTATCTTCCTTCTTGGGAACAAAGTTCAAACATTCTTAGTTTGAACCTGGAAACCCTGTTTTCACACCCCCAAAACCCCTGCAAATTTTCAAAGGCGATCTTGAAGCTAACATTAGGTTAAAGATTACAAGTGCCTGCCTGCAGTATTTTTAAAATGCTCTTTCTTCAAACTACAGGATTTTCTTCCCTTTTTGATCACAATTTCTAACTTGAACTTCCATCTACTGAAATAGGTCGGATTAATTAATGGAGCAGATTTCCTTTCATCTCAAGAACAGCAAACCATTCAAACCATGGGCAAAATACTGACATACAATTAGGACTTGCATATTAGCACAAGTTGTATTCATTTGGACTTCTGTGGTGAAATAACTCTCTGAAAGAATCTTACAATAATGATTTTAACTCGTTAAATACATAAATACTCTTCCTAACTGCACTACAAGTGCTATAACATACCTTTAAGAACTAGCCATCTCAGTCCATATTCATCTGCAATCAATACATTAAAATGTTCAGCTTTTCTATGTTTTTTCCCTCCCCTCCTTTTCTTTTTCCTTTAAGTCTCATGCTAAAAGCCTGCCATTTCTGTTTGAGAGACAATTCCAAGGAAAAAATCCACTCTCTATGTGTAAACCAAATCTCCCTGTCACCCTAGATTTTCTGTCTACATTTTGCACAATGACTCAAAAAAACATAGAAGTGAATAGTCAAGAGAAAGAGATACTTATTAGAATTATGACTTTAATTTTTATTCACTAGAGCAACATTGAGGAAAGAATTTTTACATACAGGTTTTTTAATCAACTTTACAAGCAAATTCCAATATACAGTATTTACTCTGGCCTGGGCTAAAAAACCAAAAACAACAAAGCAGATAGTAAGGATACCTCTTGTTTTAGCTACTATTGAATTGAAGATTTTGCTACACAGGAGTTATGTTGGTTTTATGGTGGTGCTTTTACAATTAAGTAGGCAGTGAGCAGCTTTACCATAACAGTGACTGAATTTCCTTGATAGCACAGTTGTAAGATGACTACTGAGCCCTACCACCAGGGTCACATTAAATCCACTCTGCTCAGAAAAAGCCTCTGTAACGAGATAAGGAACAGCTACAGAAGCCAAATTCAAGAACTGATTTCCATTTGTACGGCAAGAAAAAGTCTGTATTAAGAGGATTATGTGCTGTGCAAAACCAGAAATACTTCCCCCCCAACATGCAACCTACCCCAGTATGATACTTTAGAATGTGCATATGGCTGTGACATGCAAACAAAGGAAATCACACAAATGGTATTCAGTTTTCAGGCATCGTTACAACAAATCAGCATTTAGATCAAGGATTAAATGAACTGTACTGACCTATGATGCAGTCTAGTTGCTATGCCTACTCTCACTGCTACAAGATGGAAAGTTGAGGAACCCTTTCTCTTTTTTTTGGAACTGTATGAAAATTGTGTCATTTTTTGGATTTTCAGGGCCTTTGTAATTATTTTGAGAAAGTTGGAGAGATAATATTGCACTTCTTTTCTCAAAAGCATATTCTGGGACCATTATTCTATAAGAGCTATGCTAGTCCTAGGGAAATTTTGCCATTGGCTTTGATTGGCAGTAGGAAGTGCTAGCTTCAGGGAAGGAGAAGGTAATAATGATCTGGCTGTAACATCAGTGTTAGAATTCCACAGTTAAATTAAGGTCATTGCACAACAAAAACTCAGTACACTATATGAATACTTTTAAACATGCTAGAGTGCATATCGATCCTGTGAAAGTGATGTGAAAATACCTTGGAAACAGCAACACTACCAGGGAAATTTGTTTCAAACAAAAGCCACACACAGCAGGAGGCATCTAGATTATTTTAGGCACAACTCCAAGCAATAAAGCTCATTTAAAGTGCAATTCTGTTCTTTTCTTTTGTGTTTATTCACTTGTTAAAACATGTAATTGCCTCTGTACACACATACTGAACAGTAGTTTAATACTTTTGTGAATATTGCACAAAAGAATGAGAAATTAAAAAAAAATGGCAAAAAAATCAGTTTTATAAACCTAAAAAACCCCCTGAAGATATCAAATATTTAAATATACACATTTTGGATAATCTGCACCAGTACTGATGATATATCTGCACTTTCCATAAGGTAGATATGGTACCTGAAAATACTCACTTAATCCCATTTGACAAGCACTCTCAGTGCCCTCTCATCCAGCACTCCCCAAACCTCATCTTTCACCAAGGTTATGCTTCAAACCTCACTTCTTCACCACTTCTCTCCCAGCTGCCCATCTCCTGACAGGCTTTGCCATACTCTGGACTTACTATACATGCAACAGAGCCTTCCCTGGTAAAGTCTGAAGAGCCCAATCATGCAGTTGTCTTAGAGGGATGCGAGGTTAGCAGCTGAACACAAACACAAGCCAGGCTAGCATCTGTCTCATCCATGATCAAATCCTGCTGGCTCCAGCTCAGTGTCTCACTAATCTGTCAGAACAAAACAGGGAAATGCTATAAAAAAGGACTATTATCTACTTAAGTTCCTTTAATATATATATATACACACCCATATAAATATAGCATTTTCTTCTGGAAAAAAATTTAGGAACTGGTTTTTTTAATGAAAATTTTGATCATCTTGATATTCTTGGCTTAATTTGCTTTGATCATCTCCTTAATTTTCAGTAAAGGTGCAGATATGAATAAAGATGTAGATACTTGTACTTTTAAATGTAAACATAAAAATTGAAACATCACTAAATCAGGCTGGCAATACCTCCAGAGTAAGAAGCAGAATATGATGAATTTCTGGCAGTAACATTAGATGAAATTGTATTTTTACAGAAAATCATATACAACTAACAATAAAATCAGCTTCTCTTCAAGGAAAGTAAACTTAAAAAACACACCTTCCATAGAAATCTATATGGACCGGAAAATGAACCAGGAATCTGCTCATTCCCTCAGCAGTCTTTAAACTCCTGAGAAACACAGTTAGCTGCCAGGAGCTAGTTTTGGGGAATATAAAAAGTGAGTCTTATTTATTTCTTATTTTTATTCAAGTAAATACGTACACTAAATACCACTAATTCAATGCTTTTCATGGAGATAATTTTTTACCAGAGCATAACTGTTACTGCAATCTCAAGTTGTGATTTCTGACCCTATACCAACTGGAACAATTAACATTATTTGTCTTGTTATGTCTTGCTTACATTGTCATCGCCTCAGTTCATAGCAAGTCTTGCAGGTCCCTTATTTCAGACTGATGTACATAGTTCTGAAAAAGAATCTCCCCCTACCCATTTCCCCCCCCCCAAGCTTTTAATTTTTCCACTTCATTGTCAGTTAAATAAAATTACAGTGTGAGAAAGCCAAAATAATTATTGAATATCAACTATGAAAACTCAGGTGTGACAACTTTTTTTTCCTTCACCCAACTGAGGTATCCATTAGGACATGCCCAGTTAAAGGGCTTATATTATAGAATCTGAATACTGATTTATGAAATGTCTACACCTACTCACTTTAATTCTCTCAAAGAAAATACTGTAATGTATCAATGTCCTACAGCCAGAGCCTAGAACAAACTAACACTTTGTTGCATTTTACTGAGATTATGTGCTCTTCAGGAACAGATTCTGAGCCAAGTTGTTGCAACAGCTGTCTGCTGCTGTTGTTAAAACCACCTTCAGAACAGAAGAAAAAAGAACTCAACCAGTAACATCCGAAGAGTCATGGGAAAGACAGGAAGAATTGGAGATGGGATATAACATCAGATTTCTGGAAAGCCTCTTCACTGGATATGCGCATATGTAACTCACATCATTTGTGTCATGGTCCCAGAGTGCACCAAGACTACTTTCAGAAAAAATACTTCTCCTAGAGAGCACAAAAATGTAGATTTTTTTTTTTTTATGCTTAATTTCCCCAAAAAGCTCCTTACCAGGTATCATGCACTTCTTCAGAAATTACAAGAAAAAACCCAAACAAACACCAAAACAAAACAAAACCAAATTAAAAAAAAAAAAAAACAACCAAATAACACATCTTTGAAAAACTCTTAAGAGTACCAGCTCTGGATTAGGACATAATAGGATTACTCAAAGCATATAAGTAGGATTATTTTTTTTTTTCCTTTTTAAAAAATAGTTATATTTTTAATATAAGTTTTATTCTGTAAAATAGTTTCAAATTCTTACAGATATGGCAAAGTTTGTGCAAAATTTCAAGTCAGGTACTTCAGAGCCTTTCAATATTAAACAGAAATCAATAAATACAAGCAGAACAATAAAAGTTTAAAATATCAATTAAAATGCATGTTGTGCAACCTCAACATAGGTGTTCTGGACCCCTTATTCCCAGAGGCTCCCTACTTACCACTTCCTAAGAGCCTGCATTGGAAGGTTTGGATAAACATCCTTAGCACTGCATTTCAAGAATCTACCCGGTAATGTGTCTATTCAACACAATAAAAACATACCACAATCATTTAACAAATGAGGATGTTTAAGTGAGAAGATTCGTTTCACCCTGTGAAATCGGCCTAATGTCTGTGAACAGTGAAAACGGGATAAATAAAGAACAGAGCAACTTCAGATTACAGCAAAACAAAACAACACAACCCACCCAACCCATCAGATTAAATAACATTAAATATGACAGTCTTGAGAGAATGATAAATACAAGGATTTTTGCATAGGCCTCTGGAATACAGAGTCAGAATTATGGCCAATAAAACATCTGCTAGTCAGTCTAATTTTCTACCACTCTGACCTAATGAGTACTCAGAACCAAGAAGTCAAACAGAACAGCAATTTCATTGTCTAATAATTCAGAGAGGTATGAAATAATTTCTGCTATCCTGAAATAAATAGTGCAGCATTCTGGCATTTGTGGTCACCACAGACTTCAGCATTTGCTTAATGACTAAGATTGCAATACCATCTTTATTACAGACCAGCGATAAAATAAAGCACTCTCAAGAGAAACAGCTCATAACATCAGCCTCAGAACACGGCAGGATGGAGAATGCAAACCCCAAAGAAGATGCAGTTTGGAACAGTGACTCAGGATTTGCAGGCTGCAGGTAGAGCAGGCTCCAAGGCAGTCACAACACGGGAAGAGGCTAAGGGCGCGGCATCGTGCGGTGAGATGTGCGAGCGGCCTCAGTGTGTCTTTGGTTTCGGGAGGCGGGAGTGCCGACCAGGGGGCATGCTGTCTCCGGAGTGCAAACCAGAGGGGTGTGTCTGCACGTTTTCCTTTCTCTGGACTGGTGGCCTTGGGATGTTAGACTTTAGGGAGGTGTTCTGAGGCTCTGGAGGTACTGGTGTGGATTTCTGACTGCTCACTTGCTTGGATTTAACAAAGGACGTGGTTGGTGGGCGAAGTTTAGACACTTTCTGACTCTGTTTAACCTTTAGGTTATCCTGCCCAGATGTTTGCTGTGGCTGAGTCAAACTACTCGGTGGTAGACGCTCACATTCCTTGGAAGCAGTGGAATGATCTGCAGATCGTATGGGAACGGCCATGGTAGGAGGCACTAAAGCAGTTGGGGGTTTCACGATTCTCGAAGTCTTTGGCTGAGAAGCCTGGTTTGTGAATGAGGGTGGACCTTTCACAGATAATCCAGTCTGCACCTCTGGAGCATCAGCTCGTGTAGAGGTATGAAAGTGGGAACGAAGTGGTAATGTACCTTTCTTACTACTAGCCACCTCTCCAGGGTCTTCAGTGTTTTTGTTTTTCAAATTGTCCAAATATGATGGATTTTCATCTTTTGTGTTTAACTGTATGCTCGTTAAAGAGTTTATGTCATTCAGGTTATTTGGGAGAGAGATATTTGCAGCATTTGGACTCTGATGATTTCTACTGTCATGCAGATCTGGTTTATGATATTCACTGTGGGCCTCGGTATGTGGGGTTTTTATTAGTTTTCCCTGGGCGAGGTCTGTGGAATTGGGAAGGCTGCTGGAAGGCTGTAGTACTTGAGGCTGTTGAAGAGAAAATAACACAAGAATATATTATGCAGAGAAGACACCAGATACACTCAAAATCCAACGTGAGCTGACTGGATGCTTGATAAGGGCTGAATATCTGGGTTTTTAAATCAAAACTTTGACTTTGGCAAAACAAGATGGGTCATGGGATGCGCACAAACGGAACTTGTAACTGAAGTGGAAAAAATATACCAGCACTGAAATAAACAACAACATAAAGACGGAAAAAGAAACAGATTGGCTTAAAAAGGAAACATGAAGAGGGCATGGTTGATGGTTTCACCCAAATCTGCAGGACAGCTCAAAAATTAATGTCAATGCAGATCAATTCTAATAAGTGCTTAACCCAAAGCAACAGCTGTGTCCAGCTTTTATTTCTACTCACTGCATACTGACCTCAACCACCCCAACCCTTTTACTGTGCAGGCAGGCAGGGAGTTGGATGGACCACATGAACATTTCACAGGCCATTTCCTTGACTTACTGAGGCTAGAAAATCTGGTGGAAATATGTGCTAATCAGGCTACTGGCTAAGCTTAGGCAACTGTTTTATCTTGAACTGATTTTAAATGAGCTGATAAACAGAGTTCATGTGAATGTAGAGATCACACTCTACCACTGATAACCATGGGATAAAGAGAACTGTGGAAGATTTTACATTTTATCAGAAGATACAATCTAATCAGACACACATCAGACAAGAGAATTGCCAGTACCTCTTCTGAGTAATTTCTCTTTGCTCTGCCCTGTAAAGAGACTTAGAAGATTAATGGTGTACTAGCTTCACAAGACATCCTACATCTGCAACTTGGATACAGATTTTGGAAGCATTTTGGAAGCTTTACTAAAAATTCTGTAATTCATGGAAAGACTTAAAATCTACTAAAACCTAAACTACAGTTTTAGCAGGTTTGGATTATTTTTCTCATTTTCTTTACAAAGGAGGAGAACGAAACTCCTACCAACTAGTCATCACTCAGCTACCTGGATTCTTACCAGGTGTCAGGTTGCATGCACACAGTAAACAGGCCTATTCTGTTTACTAGTGAAATAGAGTAAATAAAAAAGAAGCAATGTTCGTTTGGGAGATTTGACTACAAGTGTTATTTTAGTCACTCTCCTGAATTAGTCACAAGTTCTAAAGAGAAAACCCATTATTTGTCTGGTCTTTTTAGCTCTTGAGTAAGCAAGAGGAATCCAGTGATAGCTGTGCATGCCAGATTCCTGTTACACATTTATGGTCATAGTAAACTCAGGACTCTAGGCTTTTCATCTTTTCCCTGGCAGGATTACTACTGAAAACTGAATCCTCAAAATTCCTCATCAAGGAAAAAAAAAAAAGTGGTTAATGAGAGGAAAATCGAAGATTCTCAGTCTATTTTTTATTTATGAGCAGTTTTTCCCTTTAGAATATAACAGTTGTCTTCTAAGGAAGGGCAAAATCTGGACCACTGACATCAGCTATCAGACACGTAAGGCAAATATCCTGAGCAGTCAAACAGTGATTATTTTGGAAAGACGGAAAAGATTTTAAAAAAAAGGCAAAGAAGTCTCCGAAATGGTGTCAAATGAGTACCAAAACATTATTCCTTATGTGACCCAAAACTAGCTTAACTTTGTGAATCCTTCTTAACCATACAACCCCACAGGAAGGAAATGTTAAACACAAGGAATAGTTCTGTACACTGAGAGCTTAAGTAAAATTAGTCCTCCAGATGTTTTTCCATTTTCCAGTGTTTATGTTTGGGTTACAGAAGTTATTATCCTTCCAGTCTAGGAGTTGACAGGCCAATGTTAGCCAAAATGATTTACTGATTTGAGATCTCACCTGCAAAACCAAAACTGCTAATAATTAATGCAGAAAACAAAGCAATATGTACCTGATTCCCATGCAAATACTACAACAAATAAATAATATTTTCTAATCTCACTTGAAGTAAAAAAAATTAAAACATTTATAACCCACAGTATTCTGTCAAATGTGGAAAAATAATTGTCAGAAAATTTTTCTCCCCCAACTAGGAAGAGTTTTTAGATGCTAGTCTTCAAAAACACAGATAAATATCTAACCTAATAAGAAAAGTTCTAACTCAATATCAAATAATTCTAGCAATACTAATCAACAAAATTAAAAAATTGATAAGTTACAGAAGAAACTAAATTTGTATGATAAGTTGAGTTAAACACAAACACATCTGAAGTACAACAAAGCCATCAAGGTTTCAATAATGCTGTTTGAATTCTTCTGACAAATGCTAGGTAGTATTTGAGCTCTTCCCTTTGAGCAATTTTGCATTTTACATATAAAAATAGTCATATACATGTTTTCCTCATTATCTTTTATAACCTTAAAAGGTCTAAGCAGCTTATTACCTAGAAAGTTAGCGATACTAAAGTAGAAAATGGCTATGTGCTCAGAATTATGAGGACACTAAAGCTCTGGTATCATCTTTGTCCAGCTGTTTTAAATACTGTACCGTGTTCTAATTGTCTATTTCTACTCAAGATCTGTCCAATTATCACAATGACAGATTTTCATATCATCAAATTTCTACATGCATTAACACTCAAAATGACACTAAAAGCAGCAAAATGCCACGTGAAAAATATGCACTAACAGTTCACAAGGTATCCAACACTGACAACTGTATTATTGTCACCCACAGCTCCTATCTTTGCATTAAATACAAGTTCTCCTTTTACAAAGAAAGTCTTTGAAATTCTGACCATGCTACTGGTAAAAACAATAAGCCAGCTGAAGGACTGAAGTACTTGATGAATTCCATCACATAAAGGAGGAAAAAGATAAAGAAGCATTCTGCCTTCCAGGCACAATATTTTATTTCATGCAAGTCCTGAAAAAAGGATATCATCTGCATTGTTTTGAATGCACTTCTGGTAATATTTCTGGGATGGGACAGACCATGATTTGGAATAGATTGCCATACTACCCAGACTTCTATTTATGTCCCATAAAGAAAACATGCAGGTAGATAAACACCTGCACTCCTTTGGGATGCTCCTAAAATGCAAAGTTGGACTCAAACATTTCAAGTACAATGCAACTGAAGACACTTAGTTCTGCTCAAACTGAAAATACACTAGACAAAGTGCCTTATGCACATGCTCTTTTTTCTGCACAAAGAAACAGATTTTTCTGTACTGACAAGAGTACAGAAAAAGACTTCCAAATATTGATGCACTATTCAAAATTACTCAATTCAGTCCCTACCTCATTAGTCTAAGAGATTTTTCTATTATTTCTCTCGAATAAAACTGGCTGTTACATCATCCAGAGAAAGATGACATGATGACATCCACGACGAGGATTACCACTATTATCAGTGGTTATCAAGCTGCTGAGGTTGTATTAGCTGTGTGCTGGAAAACTGAAACATTATGTTGTACTGTTAAAGAAGTTAAATGGACTGTCAAAGTCAAAAATGTGGTCATGACATTCATCTCATTGTGATATTCATTCATTAGCTGAAAATTCCCTTCAGTTTTGCTTTGTTTATTTTGATCCCCATCTCGATTCCCTTTATAATACCTCTGTATAATGAAATAAAGGCATTTTCTCCCTGCAGTATCTCTGAGGAAGGAGAGAAGCGATGCAATGGAAAATCCAAGAACTGCATGCACATCTCCCACGGACATGCATCATGCATAGGGCAAAGAAAAAACCCAACAGTGAAAATGTGTGAGGGGGAGATGGGAATAAATCTGAAGTTGTACTGTACCACGCTTTATCACAGAAGTAATGGACTAACTTCTCAACTCCTTGCCAATGGCATAATGGAAAGCAGAGACAAGAAAAAGACAAGGACAATGATGTCAGAGGACCAAGACAAAACAATGAGCAATTGCCATGACAGAACTGCAACTTTTCAACATTTCAATTGCAATTACCATGTCCCCCAGTGGTTTTTAATCCTCCTTCAAGAAACAAATAGCAACAGTATTTAAGTAATGCAGTACAAACACATTTATAGCAAGACCTGCTATGGAATACCTTTGCTCTTATAACTTCAAGGTTCTTAGCAGTTAATCTCTCACATTACAAATACTGCAACTAGGATTTGTGTGTATATGTACACATATACAGAGGTATTTGTGTATATGTACAGCTATATAGAAGAAAAATCTTTGCCTCCATGCATATGTAATATGCAATGTTCAATATCTAACCTTGAATAGCAAGGTCATTAAAGGCACAGCATTCCATCCTTGGATCATACTGCCCATATTTCAATAACTCATCTTCCTAGCAACTCACCCATGAGCTGGAAGAGACGACTGCTACAGGTTCTTTTTGGAAAGGGGTGGAAGGGAAGGGTCACAAACCCTACTATGTAATTCTTTCATTTCCTCATCAGTTCTGGCATCCTTCCTGTCACTGCCTTGGCAGAGGATAAGCTATCATTTCAAACAACAGCCTGTTCAGACACAGCCCTGCTGAAAGGCTGCATCAGACAGCTCTCATTTTCCACCTCTAGAAAACATTAACATTTCACACCTTAAACCTGTAGCATTTGCTAATACCTTCTTTTTGAACTTTTTTTTTTCTTTCCTTTTGATCTAGCTATATAATATCCTTATTTCAGCATTAAAATATAGGATTCTGCAGTATGGAGAATGAGTTCAAATAATGACACAAAACAACTGTATTTTTTTTAAACCATCATTCACCACAGCCACGAGGCTAGAAAAATAATGGGTATTGTGGCAAAGCATTATTTTTTTTCCTGCACAGTCTGTAAAGAAACTCCAACTTAGAAAATTTTATTTTTTTGAAGAAAAATTTCTTCAAGTAATATATAACTACATCAAAAGAACTATTTCATCCACAAATGTAGATGTATGTGCAGGAATCAAATAAATATGACCATACACATAATCAAGGTGTTTTTTGCAAAAATAAATTTAATTATGTACAAGAGACATTTCTCTTGTAGTTGACCCTGAAAGTCCTGAAGTTGGGAGGAAAGGAGTTTTTCTTAAAAGACTCTTCTTCATATAGCTGAACGCTCTTGGAGCAAAAATAATTACATAAAAAAGGCAATGTAATGATTCCAGGATATTTTTAATAATTTGTCACAGAACTACCTAGCTAATGCTTTAGAGCAATGTGGTTCTAACACAAACACTTCGTACACCCTACAAAGCTGTACCAGTCAATAAAGCTTTGGAAACATTTCAGTGCATTTCAGAGCAATGTGTCTTTGTTTAAAAGCAAATGCATGAAAAAGCACAGCCTGTATCTGATTTACAGTCACTGGCATAGCATAGCTTTCCTCCTGGTGATAACAAGCTGTGCATCACCTGCTAGAATTGCTTAGATATCTGCAATACTTACATACAAAAAGTCTAAATGCTTCTTCCAGGACATGCACAGTAAGTGGAGATGTAACAACTGCAGTGCTTGAATAACAAAGCAGTTTTGATCAGCATTTCTGTGTGGAGAAGCACTTGGGCTAAGGGGCCTAGAGAAGGTGGTGTAATATTTTTGTATTACAACACAAACTCATGATTGCTTCCTTACCAATGAGTATTCAAAATGTTTGTTTCTAGACATTTCTAGACATCATTAAAGCTCCAGAACACAACTGGAAAGGTTTTAACTGTATTGAACAAAGTTTGAAATGTCATCAAAATTTGCTTATATCCTATAACCAAAAGAAAAGTAAATGACCATTACACAGGAGTTTAGTTCAAGACACATCAGAATTACACGAACAAAATGATATGGTTTTTATTCCTAAAATGAGAAAAGCAATGTACTGTTATCAAAGTGTTTATGAAACACAAAGCACTGAATTGTTTCCAAGGCTGGTGAAAAAACATGAAATTAATAAATGTGGAAGTATTAAAAATTAATTATCATTAAAAGTGAAAAACATACATCCAGTGCTGAAGTGTACTGCAGCGCAGTGAGGCAAGTTCAGCAGCAGGTGTGCTGACATTGTGAGATTGTGACATTGGTGCTTAGAGAGAACCATAAACCTACACTAGTGTAATATTACCTAGCAGAGATATATTTCCTGTCTTGTACAGCAGGAGGGCAATTATTTTTAGTTGTTTATACACTGTAATACAAACAGTTTACAGATTTACACCCTTATAATCTACAGTGCCTGTAAGTGATCTATGTATCAATCAGCTATCAATAGCACAGTGAAGAAACCTGCAGAATTCACAGGCAGAGATGATATTTTAGGTTCAGGATTCAGAAGTTAGGAAAGAAGTGCCTGACTTCCATGTCTATACAGAAAACATAATCAGATAAAACCTGAGACTACTTCATGTTTCCATCATCTTCTCTGTATTATTGCAAAAGAACACTGACATTAGTGTTTCAGGCTGTCCTACACTCAGTGGTGATGCCCAGCTCAGCAGTTGCCTCAAAACCCCATATTTGGCATTTCATATAAGCTCAAAAACCAGAACACTGAAACCGCTGAGACAAGTGGGAAAGAAGGATACTAGTGACCGTTCCAGTAATGTTCTACTTTACAGAACTGTTTACACAGTGATAAATGATTGAGTTTATTAAGAGTTTCATCAAAAATGTCTAAGGAACCTTCTAATTTATACCATATTTTTATTCCCAGTGTTGCTCTATAGAGTAGACCTAAGGCTTAAAGAAAAAAGCTAGGAACACTCCACTAGTGGAAACTTACTTTCCTAGATAATACATTAGTTACAATTTAGGTTAACTAGTCAAGGTCCCATTTTCCTTTACTTTACTTCCTTTACTAGCAATTCATTGAATGCATACTAAAAATTAAAAAAAAAAAATAATAAATTAATCTAATAAAATAATAAAATTTAATATAAAAATATATAATATGCATACTAAAAATTCCAACCTGCATTAGTAATAAAAGTTTACTATGGAATCCTGAATACGAGGCCACCCTTGTCATTTGAGGGATGAGGTGGAGGCTCAGAAAACTATCAAGATTAGCAAGCAAAGTCTTCCTCTTCAGCTAAGCAGCCACTGTGAGTGATGTGACACCAGAGGCTCATGTGGTAGCTGGGACACCATCCTCCCATTCCAACTCTCCAGTCACCAAACCCCAAAACCGTAACATTTATATGATCCTCAGGGCTAGAACTGATCGCCTTGAAGTTAGTCTGTTGATAGGACACTGAATCACCCAGGCTGTGCTACTGCTGGCCCCTCCACACAGCAACAGAAGGCACACTCATCGGATTTTGGGGTTCTACGTTCGTTACACACACAGAATCCCACATCAAACACCACAGAAAAACGAAGCACATCCCTTGTTGCACAGAGAAAAGCCCATGAAACAGGCTGTACATTCCTGATGAGTTGTTTACATGAATATTGTCACAGAAAAATCAAGAGAGTATTTGAAGAACAGTTTATAAAATATTAGATTTTTTTTTTTTTTTTGGTTATTGATATAAGTAAGGATCATTGCAGTGGGAAATATATGTAAGCTTAGTTTTCCAAGGTGCAGCTTACTCTTCAGATCTCCATTGGCCCCGGAAATCTTACTTTGCTTCTATAATTTTCCTTTATTTCTTTTACAAATACACTCTTGAGCTTTGCTAGGCACTGTAATTTGCAAATTACAGTACATTTAAAAAATATAACTTTAGCGTTATGAAGTAGTTATATTTCTTCAAACACTTATCTGTTCAAAATGCAGTACCAAAGCACAAAATAAGACTTACCATTTCTCTATGTCTACGTAAGCATACAGTTTTAAAATCAGCAATTGTCTTTTGTTTTGCAGATCCAAGCCAAGTGAACAAATGCATCTTACATCAGCCCACATTGTAGCTAGCACATAAGGAACAATAAATCATGCAAGTTGGGCAACAGCCACTTCCAATGTAAGAGAAGCCTTTTTACAACAAATACCGGGGGTGTGTGGGGAAGAAATTAGTTTGAGGGAAGCCATTCTGAAAAGTTAAAGCTTTTTGTGAGAGACAATGCAAGTGACACTTTCCCACCAACACTTTTCTGTACAACCACAATGCATTCACGTGAACACACCCATGGACGCGCGTGCGGACACGTGAGCAAACAGAACACACATGGACAGGAGAGTGCATCACAGCCATGGAAAACAGGGAAATGCAGCAAGCAAGACTGATGTTAAGACAAGACTGGAAACAAGGGCCTACTCGGGTTTGCCTGAAGAACTGCTGAGGTCTATTGGCGTTTAATAACTGTTATAAAACTAAAAGTTGTAGCTGCTCGTACGCTGGCCAAAGGAAGCAGTTTGTTAGCCACAGACTATCGTGTATGACTGGAGATCTGCCTGAGAGAGGAGGAGACTACGAGATGAACAGTGCGTGCAAAGGGGAAGCTTCTACTGGAACACGGTGAGGGAGATGAGTGAGAGGTACAGACTCACTCTGTCTGCGGTGCGGTGGAACACTCCGAGGGATGCCCTGGAATGAGCCCTGCCAGGGAGAGAAGGAGGGAGCAGAATACCCACCCTGTGCAGAAAGAGAGAGGGGGAAAAGTATAATAAAAAAAGAGAACAGGGAAAAACAAGACACCAAAAAGCCACACTGTTCTTTTTCTTTATGCCCCAGAAAGGTATCATTATATTTTCAGTTGTTCTACTTTGTAAAAGCAAGTGCAACATGCTACCAAAGCCCAGATGTCCTAAACTAGTCAGAAATCTTACAAAATACCTCTGATTTTTTTCAATATATAAGCACACATTTCTAAAATAGTTTTAGGGGAAGAGTACAAAAGCTGAGCCTTTAATGATTAAAAACACATGATAAAATTGTATTTTTACAGCTTTCAAAAGTATTTCAGAAATGCCTCCTATTAGAAATGTTACCAAGTAGTAGCTTGCTTAGTTCTGATCTACTGGAAAACCAGTCAACTTTAGCTTACAAAAGTTTCTAATCCATAGAAACAAATTTTCCAGCAAGTCCTGGTGCTTTAGAGGCCACTTTACTCCAGTTTCATCAGTATTATTATTGTGGAAGAGAAGAGGTGACATAGAACTGTTTTCCTTGCACTTTGCTCTTGGAGCTTGACACTTCTCTCAGAGGATCAGGGAACTATGCAGATCCATGCAGTGCAGGGTTTGCATGTCAGAGCTCTCAATAACCAGAAGTGTGACACACTGTGGTTGCTACATTCTCAGAACAAGAAAAAGTAATTTTGTTATTACTTTTCCTTTTCCCCACATCCTTACCTTTGCAAATCCAAGCTGCAACTTCCCTCTTAAACAACACAATCTTAATTTCCTATTTCAGCAGGACAGGTTTAAGGATTTACAATCCTTTTGCCATTTAAGTGGCTGAAAACTGCTTTTCTGAGTAACACTGGTACTACAGTAATGACTGCCCCACTGCCTCCTGACCAACAGCAACAAACTGTGACTACTCTGAGAGCCAGCAGGCTGAAGGAATCTGAACAGCACCTGCATGACAGAAAACACGAACCCAGTTTGCCCCTCCTCTCCAGTCTCTGCTGCAGATTTCACTGCCATGGCTGTAAATAGTAAAGTATTTTACTTCCATGCTGCTTTTAAGACAATGTTAAACATCACATTATTTCTATAAATATTCTGCTTTTATTTGTCTTAGGAGAGTTTTAAACATTTCCCTGATCTTCCAGTTATCCTTACCTAATCAGATTTTAGCCAGCATTATTTCAGGTTTCAGTACTGCTAAGATGAAACTTAACAATTGCATTTAACCAAGTCTTAGAATCTGCTAGTCAGAACACTTTTCATCTAGAATAGGAAATAAAGAAAAAAGCCTGACAAGACTCCTTTATTGTTCTCCAGAAGCTGAGATAAAACAATTATTGCAGCAAAATCTAAGGGGAAGAATGAAATAAGTTCTTCAGTCTGATTATCTCTAGATGGAGGTATTGATTACCTAATGTGTTCTTATAGTCCTCCATCAGTGGACATTAAGATCACAATTTTTAGACTGCTGCATGTAAATGCTGGAACACAATTAGCTTCATTCAAGCAATGTGACAAAATAATATAATGTGCTGCATCAGCTGAATAGGTACACACATTAAATACATAAATAGTCCTGAGAACACAATTTATCCATCAATGACTGATGAGAAAATTATCAAACGCTTTGGATTTTCATAGTGCAATACAAAAGAACACCACATTTCACATGTTTGCTCACATTTCATCCAAAATTGTGTCAGGGTGCTGGAAAACCAAGAAAAACTCTTTCCATTCTCTAAACATAAATGAAACTCCACATAGGAGAAAGCACCTTACCACCAAGCACAAGTGTGATTTTGCACAGACCCATCTGAGTTGGCAATGGGCTTTTTCCAGACTTCTTTGAAATTTTTACCATGTTAAGAATGGAGGTGACCATTTTATATCCTCTCCTTTTTACTCTCTGAAAAGAGAGATTAAGAGAAGCACGAGCCATCTGAGCTACATAACAGCTAGGACACTATTGTAAAGGCAAAGAAATATTTACATGTCTTGATACATTCCAGAAATATTTAAGCATCCATATTAGCACTTCAAAGCACAGCACTAAGTACAGTCTTCTCAAAAATTCTTCACAGTATTTTATCATTGCTCTGACTGGAGAGATAAATGAAGAAAGTGCAAGTGACTTCCTTGAATCTTTTGCCTGATGAACTGAACTGGTCTCCAGGCGTATTTTAATCCCCTTCTCCCAAATGCTGCAGTTGGCATTGCTTCATATAGGTAAGTTTCAAATAAATGCCAGATTTTTTTGTAATAGATGAATAAATAATTTTTTTTTTCTAAAAATACCCCAAAACAACTGTTGTTTAATTGTACAATAAAGAAGGTAATTAAAATCAACATCAATTTAAAAAGTAAGGATCAGCAGATACAGCACTGAGAATGTGTTGAGTGTTGACTTAAACAGATTATAAAAATTATAAAGAATGTTCCAATCCCATTGATATAGAACATGAAGATTTAGTATCTGCAAATATGCCTGTTTTACAAAAAGATTAATTTCATTTTAATAGTAATTATTGTTCAAAACTCCATCTAACAAGTTTACCAAGCTTTCTCCTTTAAACATCAACTCAGATTCATCTCCTATTACTCCAATATGCACTGAGGTTCCCAAGAAATCCAAAGAGGAGGAAAAAAGAAACACTTAATAATACATCTCCTCAGATGATGGTACATATTCAAAATACACAGATAATGTGGCAGTTTTCTTCCAAAAGTAAGAAAGAAGAAAAACCTGAATCACCACTTATTTATTACAATGTCTATAAAACTCACAAGGCAAGGAATTCTAGAATTGAAAGATGAGAACATGACTTACCTCAACTTCTACTAAAAAAAACCAAACCCAAACAAAAAAAATCTGATGGAATTCTTCTGTGCTCTGAAGCAACTTTGTCCATTAAGACTTTAATGTTAGACAGCAGTTTGAACAGTCCCTCCCCACAGCTATTATGTGCATCCAGCCACTACCCTTAAATCCCATTCCTCTTATTTTCCAGATAATGGATTTGTGAAATAGCAAAGGAATCCCCAAAGAGAAATTTAAAACAACATGAGATTCAGGAGTAGAAAAATAAGAGCAGCTGAGATAAAGCAGCCTACAAACCAGAAGGACAAATGCTCTTCTGAGATCCTGATGAATTGTACTGTTGCTTTATGTTGTACTAAATGCTTTATGAAATTCTGACTATAAATGCACTGGGAAAGCCTGGTGGCTGTTTCTTTTTTTAAATGCTACTATTAAGACTAAGGCCAGAGTTTTTCATTGTTAGTTATGAGCAGACTTCAGCCTTAGAATAAGAAATCACATGAACATAAGCAATTGCTTCTGCCAGGAAAGGAGAAGCAAAGTATTTCCAAGGTATTGCTGCACAGTAATTTTAGCCCAACAGCCAGATATTCCAGTTCTTTTCCCAAGGATACACCAACATGCAAAACTGCTACTGCTTTAAAAAGTCTTTTCTGCTGCAGAAACAATTACAAATACAGCAAAGATCCTTTTTTAAATTCATACAACTGGAGCCTCTGAGCACTTCAATGAGAAGATGTTTTTTGCTGCCTCTCACCAAGCACTGCCAGTTGTCTCAGAGCTTCACATCATGAACAAACCTAGAATGACAGGCTTCAATAGTGAGGCAAAGAAAATGTTTCTACAGCAGTCTTCTCTTACTGACCTAGTACCCAGAAAGAGAGCACAAATGAGCACATGCAATACTCTCTTTCTGAAAGTATTCAGATGAAAAGCATCACCAACCTAGTGTTATGTGCTGCTTTACACTAAACCAACAAGAAGGGTTCAAGGATATCTCTACTGTGTAGTCCCTACATGTCATGCACAGTCACAGCACAAGAGACATGTGCACAGTATGACCACCTAGTCCAGCTGAGGTTTTGTTTCACCAAGTACATGTATAAGAACAGGAAGCAAACAGCAGAGCATTGGAGAGTGACAGAAACCAAGGATGGATGTGAAGATGAACACATACAGTGACTGAACTTCAAAAGCTGCAAGTTTAAATTAATGGTTGTGAAGATGACACATACAGGATGTTCAAGGCTTAGGTGGAAGGACATCAAACCTTCTGGATTAAAAACCTTCTGGACTAAAACCAGAAGGACAACAATACACAAAGACAAAGGATTACAAAGGTTCATCAAAACAACTGACGTGAAAGGAATGACAAACTGAAACAAAATTCAAAAGAGAGGCAAAGAATATCTCAGTGCAAAAGTAGAGAAAAGATGGAACAAAGAACAAGATCATGCATGCTCCCACACAAATTGACAGGTTCTGTTGTCATTTTAGCAGAGACAAGAATTAACTTGTACACACATTTAGGCAGCAAAGCTCATTCTCATCACTGTGAGCTGTTACCAAGGGGAAACACCCAGCTTTTACTGTACACACTATTTCCTCTTCCAGGGAGTGGAAGAGAAACCAGCAACTACAAGGAACTGGTCCTCACAGGCCAGAGTCTTCTGCAGGTATCTTGGACCAAATTCAGGACTTCACAGTTTGCTCGCATGTCACTTACTTCTCAGTATCTGCAAACATCCTTTCCAGCCCAAGAAACCAAATGATTTATTGATAAAAAATTGACTTCTAACCCCTTTACCCTCAAAGTCTTGAAAATATCAGTATTTACTATTAGACAAATATCCTGCAAAGCCTGAAAGTCAAGTGTGGCAATGGATAATACAGTTTTTCTTTCTTGTAAGCTGTCCATTAACACTAATTTCTTCAAGTAATTTTTATCTTCTTCCAGGGTTTGGTTATTTTCTTCCATGACAGTAAAATCATGAGACACACTAAATGGAATGAATTCTGTGCAAGAGACCTGTAAGAGATCCTTTCAGAAATGTCATGGTCTACCTTGCCAGCAAATATTTGTACAAGCCATTATCCCAAGGATGGCTAACCAAGAATAAAACACAAACAATAAGAAGTTACCTAAATTTTAAGCATCCTGCCAGGACACTTAAAAGAAATACCAGGTCACAGACACAGCAAACAGGCAGTAAGTAGCGACCTATTAATTTTTAAGTAGTCAAATTTCCCAAATATTTCTTTCCAGACTGTGGTTTTTATTATGTGAGCACTAAGTTCCAAGAATTAAGTTAAAGTTACACAACTTCCACTTAGGTACATATTTACCTTTAAATATGAAAAAACCTAAAATTACTTTGAAAAACTGTGGTCCCTGAAGAGAACACCAGACAAGTTTATAATCACATTAGAATGGGCCATTTTCTACAAATATTTAATAACAAAGAAAATATGTGAACATGACTTTTAAAAACTAATATGTTTAATGATATCTACTTATTTATTTAATGGCAGAACAATGAATTGATCAGAAATTCCAGCCACTTCAAATGGTCAGCTGAATTGCTGCAATTCATATGGTCTTAAATTCCTAACTGAAATAGCTGCTTTACACTCTCACTGCTTCCTAGTGCATTCTAGCATCTATTCTTTATGACACACTACATTAACAATGTTTGTTAAGCATGTTTCAGTAAGCATTTATAGTATTCCTTGGAACACTAAATCACTGTGTTCCCAGACTGGTACTGACTTCTAAAGAATAAACACATTGTATCAGTTCTGATTTTTATAGAATATATAGAATTTATAAATAGTCACACTAATTTTGAAAATTTTGATACCTGAAGTACCTAATATCCACCATAATTTAAAATGACTGGCATCAACACTAATAGAAAAAACTGAAATAGATAAATATTCATCAAAATTGAAAACTATTAACAAGCTTAGAAGAGCAAAAACCTAAGATGCCTCAAAGGAGCCATTCTGTCATTGCCAAGATTTCAATTACAATTTGGTTTAAAAATAAAAAAGCTAGTCTATATATATATATATATATATATATAAAACCCTAGTCTACATAAAAACCTGATAATTTAATAAACATTATTTCATTATTTATACCATATATAGGACCAAAACCCATGATTTTTCTTAGTCTTTATTCTTAGATCAGTTTTCTATATTAAATGACCATTAAACTGAACAGGAATGTTAATAAAGCAAAACCATTTCTTGAAGAGGCTGTTCGGATTTGAGTAGTGAGAATGTCTTCCTTAGGTGTCTCCTTCTATTTATTATACTCTAACGTCAAGAAAATAAGAGCTGAATGTCTCCTTTCTATTGCAACAGATGTTTTTGTTATTAGGTTCCAAATCAAAAATTATTTTATACATTTACATGTCTATTAAGCCATGCAAGGAAGCATCCAAATGCATGTTAGCAGAGGAAGCATTAAACCAGAAAGTTGAGGTCTGACCATTAGAACTGAAATTTGGCTGCACCAGGCAGACCATTTGCTCCTTGAAGAAATCCCACATTACAGAGTTCCTGTTTCTGTTGGCTGACAGAAAGCCTGTAACTTACAAATATGCATGTGAAGACACTGAAAAAACCCAAAAAACATGCCCAAGGCATTCTGCCAAAACTTCCCAGCTATCAAAAGGTCCTGAAAATCAGCATAGTTTCAGAATTTTTTAACAGTTCATGTACTGTCCTAAGTCCTTTATCAAATTAATGAGAAACTTTGCACATGGATAAAAGTACCAAGTTGTTTGGACTGTGCAGGTAAAATGATCATATGCCTAGAAATGTGTATGTGTATCATATAGAGATATCCACACACCCAACCACAATACAGCACAGCTTCCTTCAGCTCTTCTTCAAGATACTGTCCCTTAACACAAACTTTCTCCTGACAAAAAACCTCATCTTTTTGAACAAAATTACAATGTAACTTAAAAAAAATATACTGGCTAACCTGACCCAAACCAGACAATTGTGCTGAGTGACTCCTTGTGCTTGACACAGCAACTCAAATTCCCCATCTTCTCCAACAGCTTTGTCATATCAATTAATGCCACAAGTTGCACAAACTTTGTGTAGTTAGCAACTAACTTTCCAAGACTATTAATCTTGTCTCTGAAGCCATGTGATAAATGAGCTAGAAAAAAAAGAAGATGGAAACAATAGACACTAACCTTGTAACAGTATGAATGCATGAAGACATCCAATGAACAGCAATCACATGAAATTAAATTGGGAAAAAGAAACAATGCAAGGGCTCAGAAGCCCCAAAGTAAAAGAGAAGAAACAAATGGGATGAACCAGGATGTTACATGTACATGGGAGAGAATAAGTGTCAAAGCAACCCAGAAGCTACATAAGGTTATAATCCTATGACAGTGGGTTCTTATCAGACAGAAAGGTTGAAGACATGGGTAAGGCTGTTTGCCAGTAACTGGTGAACATACAGCTTAGTGGTGCCTCTGCCCTAGTGCTATATATTTAAAAGAGCAATTTTAGAAGGGTAGCAGGGGTGATTCATCTTTGTTACAAGCTTACATCAAGTAACTCAGTGTAAGATAAAAACAAAGAAACAAAAAAAATCCAACCCATTTTTAACCTTTTAATAAAATGTCCTATGTTTTCTAGCTAGAGCAGTAGCTTCAAGATCCAAATGCTATCTGCTGGTAATTAACAAAAGCTTTGTTTAGCAAAAGTAATTTCTTCTTATTATATAATTTCAAATATGTTGTCCCTCACTCATCTTAAATGTTCTATTGGTGTTTCATGAAGAAAGTAAATTGTACACAGTGGAAATAAATGTGATCCATGCAACAACATATGGGAATGAAGATGTCTTTTGTCAAAGTGATTTTAACACAATTATTTTTTTAATGATTCAAATTATTCAAATTAATTATAAAAATAAGAAGAAGAAATATTAAACAATATTAACTTTTGCATTGAAACTTAGAATACACTGTTTCTTTTCCTCAAAAATATGAAAACATCAACAATTTGTTGAAAATTTGACCAGGAAAAATCCCAAAGAGATACCTATGACTTTGAAGTCAGGATATAAGAAAATCTCGTAAGTATGACTAGATATACAGCTTGGATTGACTGTAACTTAAATACTGCAAATGGTGATTATTCAAAGAGAAGATTTCTAAAGTTGAATTATTTAAAATAAATGTTTGTAATATTTGTTTACATAATAGGGCTGCAAAAGAATGCAAGTGCTGCCCAGCAGGAAGGACACTACTCACACACAGTACAGAACCTCTTAAACAAGGCTGACTTGGTGTGGGAGCCAAGGTTACAGAAGTGTAGAATGAAAGGCAGAAAGAGGTACCCGAGCATGAAGGGCTCACTTTACTCACAGAACTCCTCCTCCAGGAGGTTTGCGTGAATTTATCGGCACAGGCAGGCACTGCCCCTGGAGGTTTTTGACTGTCCTTCTGGCAGTTACATCTAGTGGCCTTAATCACCCCAAAAAAGAGAAAAAGAAACAAGAATTAGTTAGAAATTAACAAACTGAGCCCACAAGGCCCAGTGTTCAAACATCATGTATGACTTGACTGTAGAGCGCAATATGATTAAACTGTAGAAACCACTATTTCCAGTGCTGCACAACTGCTGCTTTTCCCAAAGGATATTGAGAAGTAACCCTGAATAAATATTGACTTTTGGACAGAGTTTTTTTACTTAAACTTCCAAAGCTCTGAGTTCTTCAAGTCATCTTTCAGTCATTACAAATGCAAAGTTTTGCCCATCTCTACAGCAGAGTTAGTCTGCTGCACCAGGTCCAGGTTACTCCAGAAATCAGGTCCATGACAGCAGGGAAGGAGAAACTTCCTTCAAGGACTTTTGGCTGATTGTCAAGAGCAGGACTAAGTGTATGCAAAACCCAACACTTACTGCAAAATGCTAACAAACAAGGTAATTTGGTTTGGTATGGTGTGATCTGGGATTCTGCTGTTCAAACAGCAGAGCAAATGCCAAATCTTCATCTTTCAGTTTTGTTTTAGAGGGAATGTTCCCAAGCCAGAGAGGGAGAGGATGAAGGCCACAACTCAGTTTTACTGCACACACCTACAAAGCACATGTTTAACATTTCATTAGAGATTACGGTGACACAAGTATTGTTCCCAGCTATAATAAATATGTATGCTGTGCACCTCGTGACATCTAATCTACCCTGCCTGTAGGACCTTGCTGTAGCTTGAAATGGCCTGGAAATGTGGGGCTATTTTACAAGAATTGTCACAGCAGAATTTACCAGAACCAAATGCAAAGACATACATGGCAAAATCCAAACTCAAAACAAGAGCAAAATGGTAAAAGGCACATGTGACTTTTGCTTGAGGCCTTGTGTCTCCCTGAATCTGATTTATGATGAAGTGCCCCCACAACTTGTTCTCAGTTGGCAGATTTAATCTGACTGTTAAAGTTGTTCTGTATTGTAAACCTACTTAGAATCAACTTAGAACACTACCTTGCTCAGCTTTGAATTCTATGGTGTAATGCTTTATTAAGATAATGGACAGTAGAGGAAAGGAGAGGGATAAAAAAACCAAATAAAACAGTAACAAAAACTTTAAGCAGAATGGCCCAAGCCTTGTCCATTTTTAAAATACTTTAAGTGTAGCCTTATCTTTTCTTCACTGTTACTTTTGAGCAGATTCTGGAATTT
The DNA here is from genome assembly GCF_001522545.3 of Parus major. Taxonomy (NCBI): domain Eukaryota; kingdom Metazoa; phylum Chordata; class Aves; order Passeriformes; family Paridae; genus Parus; species Parus major. The sequence goes on along the minus strand of NC_031775.1, from coordinate 6,094,144 downwards.
TATGTTCAAAACTGTTTTGGAAATTAAATACTTGCAACAGCATTATAAACATCCTTGCTTAGTGCCACACAAAATCATGACCAGATTATGGAATTAAATATCCCAGGAGCACAACTGGGAACTGAAACCTACTTTTGTTACAGTGAAAGTGCAGGAAAATAATAGCTAAGCTCTCTTAAAGCCTTCATCAGTATTGCCTATTGAAGTTGCACTCTGCAGTGCATATCTGGGATTTTGCTAAACATTTTGGATTATACTTACAAGCTGTTGCTCTAATTGGTTGATTGTTTCATCCTTTTTCCTCAGTTCATCTTTAAGCTTCCTGATCTCGTTCAGCAGATCATCCATCTGCAACAGAACAGTGGTTTCCTATAAGGACTGCATGATCTAAAGCAACACCCCTACAGGACATGCCTGCAGGTATGGCAGTAACACAGAACATGCTTTCCTCCTCCCAGTCACACAGAGAGAGGGGCTGCAGGCACACAGGCTTCAAAGAGTGAAGAAATTTGACTAGAAGTCCTTTTAAGATGCCAAATTCAGCTGACCCACTAAATTTCCAGGGTAAGTAAATCAGCTGCATTTTTGCAGCAGAAATTCATCTGCTGTGCAAACAAGTGACATTATGTAGCTGAACATGCCTAGTTAGCAAACACTACCTGACGTCCTATTTATCAAAAACAGAAATTACTGAACTCAGAACAAGCATTACATTTTAAGTGTTCTTCAACCTCATGAAGTATTTATAGCCCTGTTATATTTCTAGTAAGCACTGCTTCCCTCCCATAAATACAGAATTAGTGATCTTTGCATAGTGATTTTACAATAAGAGCCAAGCAATGCTACAAAACCTTACCACCACAGAAAATACAACACTACCAGTCTGCAACTATGAAAGATGATCCCATTTGCAATACCAATTGTGATTTCTTCTGCCTTTAATAACCCATTCTAAAACAATAAACTTGCCACTGACTTTGTGGGGTTCACCTAGGTTAGCATTTAAACAAAGAAAGAAGCAGTACTTCAGTAACATACAGACTTTGGGTGTGCTTTCTAAACATAAACAGGTTGGCATCTCTTATTCCTTAGAGTTAATCAATGTAATTTACCTTAAAAGTTGACTCAGGTTCTTGTGGTTCTGGACTTGATGGAACTGAGAATGTGATGTCCTGGAGTGACACATTTTCATCATTCTACCAGGGGACAAAAACAAGAATACAAGTTTGAATTACTTGTTGAAACAGCAAGTTTCCTTTTTCCTCCCCATAGGAAAGCCTCCCTTACTGCAGCCTGTGTACAATGCCCAAGGGCCACGCTACAGACACTTATATTTAATTTTCGTAATTTGATAGAATGTTATATCTCATGGTTTCTTGGTGCTCTTTTGATTTGGTTATTATAGAGATATTTGTTTTTGTTTTGGGTTTTGCTTGTTTGTTTTTTGTTTGTTTCTTGGGCTTTTATATAAATAGACTGTTAATTTTGAGAACAGTCAAGTTTATACTGTCCAACACTCAGCTGTATTCAATGCTCAAGTCGCTGTTTGTCCTCTCCAGGCCCATGGCCAGCAAGTGAAAGACTGATGAAGCAGGAGTTTATACTCCATGTTATGGACAAGTTCTAACAGAGTGCTTTGAAATAATCTGCACAGTAATACCATAAAAACACAAATGTTACTTAGTTCAAAACATTTCTAAAATGCTAGAGGAAAAGTGCAATTAGAATCCTAGAATTACAGTTTAACAAATTTTTTTACATATTTATATTGTATTCCCAGTTAACAAATTTCACCAACATTTTATTTTAAGCAATGATTCAAACAAATACACACACAGTGAACATACAGTTGGTCACAGTTACAATTGTGAAAGAGTCATCATGGGAATGGGAAAAAGTACAAAACAAGACAAACTATTTCAAACAAAAGTATCTTGCATGGCTTTTCAAAGCTGTGCACCTCCAATATACCTTTTACTGCTATTAAAATGCAAGGAAGTGGAGCAGTAAGATATTCCACAACAACAAATGAAGACCTAATTGCAAAGAAGGTTAGTATGTCACACACTCCCCAAAGATTTCAATCAGTACTCCAGGCCTGTGTTACACCTGACTCTTTCACCAGCAAAGCAGGGACAAAGGTCATCCACACCAATTCCCTCACCGCTGTTGTAATTATCTCAGTACACACATAGAGAACACAGCACAACGGGAAAAGAAACAGTTCAACACTATCAGTAGGAACTCAAGCCCCCATTTGATTAATTTATGAAATCTGTCCTGATGTGCTTTTTTGTTTCTTGCTCATTATATTGCTAAAATGAAATGGGAAATCCTGGAGCCATACTTGTAAAAAAAAGAAGATATCAGAATTATCAAAGAGATTATAGAATTACAAAAAAAATTACCTCATTATATGCATATGCTATTTTTAGGCTAGAAATAATACTAAGTATGCCAAAATATCATCAAATTTGTAAACCTGGAGAGAATATATTCTTTAAGTCTTTTGGTTAAGATGCAGTCAACTCTATAAAGGTATCACCACACTGCATATCACACTACAAGAGGCAATATAAAAAACTGCTACCTCTAACATTTTTACAGTAGCAGAATACATTATTTATTTAGGTACAATCACTTATACAGAGCAGTGGCAAGTTTATCAGGGTCTACTGAATTTTTACCACGGTCTAAGTTTTGATTCTCAATTCCAAGTTTTATTCAGTACAAATCATTCACCTGAACCTTTGCTCCTTTGCTAATGGCATTTCTATAATGATGCAAACAGAAGAGGTGTTAAGTGGCCATCAAGCAGAGGGTGCTGCCCACCTGCTGCCTGCTTGGCATTCTGAGTGCAGTTTTACCCAGGCCACATCAGTCTCACTGCCCACTGCCAAACACTGCCACAGCAATAAACTGACAGTTCAACAATGGCTTAAACCTAAAATTTGCCAGTTTGACTTGTGTGGACATGATTTTCTGAACCTGAGAGGGTTTCAGGCTCTCAGTGGCTGATCTGTTTCCCAAAGGAAAGTCTTTTGGGAAACTTTTCTCTGTCAAGGACTGTTGTGTAAATAAGATTTTAGTTCTCAAAACACTGACACAGATGTTCTGAGATGTTTTTTCTCTTGTCCCACCAATGGGATGAGAGAGGTGTTGCTCCTTGTACCAATCAGGTTAACCTGTATTGGAACACCTTATAAGGGAACCCTTAAAAGGGTTGAAAACCCCAAAATAAAGGCTTCTGCCTCCTGGAAATGAAATCCCAGCTGCTGCAATATTGAACCCCTGCTTTCTACTTCATGTCCTCTAGAGACAGATTTGCTATTGTTTGTTCATCTCTTTTGGCTCTGTTTCTTTCAAGCACAATTAAGTCACTGAGGTGAACTATTTTGTGGCTAGTAAAAAATAATAATTGTAGGGGCAACTTATACAACATAATGCATGACACATAAACATCTTTTTATTTTGCAAGTCTGTTTCTTTCTCAGCTTCAGGCTTCTCATAAACAAAGATGAATCTCTCTTGTGGACCTCACCAGATGCCAAAAGAACACAATGAATATGTATTTCAAAGGTACACAAGGGACTAATTGATCTAAAGCCTCAGGAAAATGTACTGATGCATTTAACAACTTTGCACTACATGGATCACATTTTCATTCATACCTCTTCATACAAATAGGCCGTATCTGATAAGTTACAGTGAAGATCTGTGCTTGAAAAATAGAACTTCATTTCCATTCACAAAAGATAAGCTGAAATGAAACATTTTTTATAAAACCTGCCTCCCACAGAAAAAAGAACTTCGCAGATCTCACAGTTCTGTGAAATACTTCATGTTTCATTCTTGCCTACAACAGCAGCAAGTGCTGATCTGAGGTGGTTTCAAGTCATTGCTGGGTTACCACAGAGGATGGTCAATCCTTGCCAAGATCAAAGGATCCAGGGCAACAGAAACAGAACAACCTTATTTAAAACTGTATTAACACATTAGCTTCCCCCCAGAGCAGCAAGTTTATAATATTAATTGAGAAGGAGGAGGAAGAAATTGTTAAGATCAGAAGAAAACTTATTTCTTAATGAGCATGCAAATGAAGTACCTTAGTCAATGTTTAAGAGGCATTAACATTTAAATGTCAATTATTACTAGAATTAGACTTTCAAAACACTTTCTTCTTACAATACAAAGTTAGCACTCCAGTTCAGCATTAAAGAGAGAACAGTCTCTAGCAGTACACCTCTCTTTAAATACGGCTGTGTTTAGTACAAGAACAAGCTAAATTTGTCAGTCCATACAGGTTAGTGTAACATTACTAAGTCAGAGAAGGTTACACTCACTATCGGTAAAATTTTCTAAATTCTGTATGAGAGAGACTCCTATTGCTGATTTCAGTGTTTGAAGGCACAGGAAGATGGCAGTGTGTGAGGAGTAAGCAGCCAGCATGTGTACTGCTGCCACTGTTATCCTGGTCACACAGAGCTCAGCCAAGACTCTGGTACTCAAATAGCTATTTATTTTTCCAAGCTGAACTGGGAATGCAGCACCAACACTGCCACAGCTATGTTGCTAGCAATACTCCAGCTAATTTATATCCAGTTATGTGAGTTCCAGTCACAGCAATGAATCCAGTACAGCACATTAAGTCTCCCCAGGAATCTGCTAGGTACACATTCATTACATGCTGTGCTCTACACTAAGTCATGCTACAGCTGATTACATAATTGTATAAAACCAAATTTAATAACTAACTCTTCCTATTTTACTGTAACTGCTCCTCTACATCCTCATGCCTAAGTCCTGACTACAGCTCTGTTTCTGCCTATCCAAATTAAATATTATTGCTGAATGTCACAGCTCAAGAAAGGCAACATATACACTTAAATGTGTAATATTGGTGGAGCTAGTAGAAGAACTGCTTCCATAATAAATTGGAGTTTGAAAGCAATTGACTTTGTACCTTGATTTTTCATATTTTGAAAGAAGCTGCCTGTGATCTAGTCCTAGCTCAGAGTTCAAAATGCTAAAGTTCAACTACTTGTTTTCAAAACTAAATTTCTGTTCAAGAAGTAAAAAAGAATTGTGGTATTTTTACTTATTCCTGTTAGTATGAAGCTCAATGTTTACAGTAAAGGCTTAACACTTTATATAATGAAAAAATATTTCATACAAGTTTTGCCCTAATTGTTTAGCAAATTAAGCTAGTAAAGGTCTGAAGTTTCCCCCTCTGTAGTGGGCTAATTTACTTTTACATTACTATTCATGTTCTTCAATTACAAGACTGGATAATACACAAGAGAGTAGAATAAGTATTCAGCAGTCCAGTAATGAGTTTTGGAAGCGGTGAAATCAAAACAGGATTGGTTTAGGTCATGAAAATACAGCCAAGTATGCCTGACAAAGTTTGAAAGGAAGAATAATACTTGTTATTACTAAACTCACAGGGAGAAAAGATCAGGCATTTGTCAAGACAAGGAGCAAATTTTGAAAAATTAACATATTAAGAGTAACTGCTTCATTCTGTGCATTTAAGTTATTTAAAAAGTTATTCTAAGCTGCTTGAGCCAAGGTTTTTATTCTGCAAGCTGGCTGCTATAAAGTAGATCGAGATTTTACACAATACACTCTGCAGGGCCACACACCAATTGGCTGTAATGTTCGAGCCTTTATACCATGAACAACACACACAGATCATCCATCAAGTTGCCAAATTGTCCTTGTGTTAAAGGCATTAAAAGCCTTAGATAAGGTTCCCTGCTACCTGTGTATTAATGCCTGGGCTGTAGGGGAGCACAGTTTATGCAGCCCACCACTCAGACATTACCTTCCCCTTCTGACACTGCATTATTTTTGTTACAATTGTTTTTCTCCTGACAAAATCAAAAATACATCTCGGCACAGGAAGCAAATGCTCACATTTCTAAAAGGCACAATTGTGCTCTTGACTTAGCCTCAAGGTTGATTTGCTTTTTTTTTTAAGACACAGAGTTATTTTCATTACATTATCCTATTAGAAAAGAATGGCAATGAATCTGATATTAGAAGACAACATCACACAAACTCTTTTCAATGCTAATCTGTATATACCCCCAAAGAAAGTCTCACAGACTGTTCTTTATGATGGTAACAAAGGAATTTCTGTAGCTGAAATGCCATACTTCTGCTGAGTCATTTAGCAGTTTACCAACTCCCACAACTTGCCAAGTTTTGAGGTGCATTGAAAAAGCTCCTTGAAAGCTGATGACAATTTCATAACATAGAAAGGTTATATTTGAACACTTCCAATAGAGATGACCCAGTAGGATTTGCTAAGCTTCTTGTCAAAACACACAGAAGAGATGAAAAGAATGAGGAAAACAAAGCCTTAAGAAAAAGCTATTAGCACTGACTTGCTGAATGCAAGTTTGATCAATGGGATCAATATTTTTTAAATTTTTTTTTTAATTCCCAGCTTTTCTGAATCTTACTGGATAAAAAAGCTAGTTTTCACATCCACTGATTTTCTTTTTTAATTTGACATTTCTTCAGAGAAGTAAAATTTAATATTGAATATATATTAAAAATTAGTATTTAGCATGTTTTGTAGTCAGCAAAATGCTGACAAGGCAGAAAGGTACCGTTGGAAACAGAAAGTTATAGTCACTTTCTGGAACTTTGTAATTCAATGTACAAATGAAATACCAATATCGTAATATGGCCAAACAGAACGTAAGCCCATCTAGGCCCAGTCCCCAGTTTGTTTAACTGCTTTAGTCCCTGCAGACAGCTCACCTGGTGCAGCAGCCTCTTGAGTTTGAGGAGCTGGGTTTTGACGGCGGTGCAGTCCTGCACCATGTGCCGCAGGGTCATCTCGTCCAGCATCACTGTGTTCTCTGCCAGCGCCCGCGGCGCCTGGTAACCACTGCCCGCTCCGTAGCTCTCCAGGGAACCCACAGCAGGCTCCAGGTAGTTGGAACCCCTAAAGAAAATCCAAAACAGAAAAACACAGAGATGACAAACTGGAGCTAGGCAGCATTTGGTAAAAACAAAAGTGTCATGCAACATGGCCTATACTTACATACTGTGGCACACAGCAGAAAGTAAATTAATAAATCAGAAAATGTCAATGCTATTTCACTTAAATACAGAGTTTTCCTTTCCATTCCCAGAGACCTCTCTCACACTATAAACTACAGTACCCTAAAGCCAGTTAGTTCAGACAGTTTCTATAAACTGTCATTCAACCCTTAAGGACTATAAGGTTACATTTATTTTACCAACAAATTAAACTGCAAAAAGCTGTCCAAACTCACAAAATGCAAGTAGTAAGACATTGCAATGGTTTTCCATGGAACACACATGGTATTTTAATCAATATGTATAATATTATATCAACATGAGCAACAAGTACTTGGAAAGAAAACAGAAGCTTAAGTTTAGAAAAGAAATTGTTATAATCCTCAGTGGTGCTTCCACTCAGACATAAAACTATTCTGAAAATGTTGTACTCAGTATCACTTGAAACCCCCTAGTGCCAAAAAGGAATTGTTCACTGGTACTTTAAATGTTTAGGAGGATACAGAAAAGTGCTTTCTTTACCTGTTCAAATCATTTTTACCATGGATATAATGGTCAGTATGGCCAAGATGATAGTGCTCCTGTGTATTCCATCGCTGCTGTGGTGCTCTTTTCCAGAATCCCTCTTGATGTTGTCTCGCATTTCTGTCTTGTCTGTCATAGCGGCTCATATTCTCACATTCCTCTACAGAGAGCATAATGTCAAAAAAAATTGTAAGACTTGTTCCCAGGACCTTGCAAATAAAATATTAACTATATGCTGGTAACAGATGCACTGTAAAGTCTGTGGGGTTTGTTTTGTTTTTTTTAAACTGATGCAAAACAGTATGCATTTTAGAAGTGTCAAGCAGACTTCTGCAACAATGTCACATTTTTATTAAAATATAAACATGTCACAAGACTAAAAGCAACCTGTAGCAGCAACTAAAGAATCCAGCTTTACAGTATTTCCAGTTTAAATAGAAAATCATTTGGAGGAGGTAGACATTATGGGTAGAAAAGAAATTTTAAAGTAACCATTTCCTGTCTTTCTTACTGATGATATCTCCAGGCCTTTAACAAGTTCTAACAACACACAAACACAAAAAGACAACATTGTAAAAAAAGACCAGTAGTGCATTGCAAAAGAAAACAGTTTCATTACTTAAAACACAGATATACCTAGTCCTATTCACCTTGTTTTGTTTTCAGATTCAGCAACATTTAATCTGTATTTACCTGGATAACCAGCACGATTTAAAACAAGGAAACTAAATAATCTCTTTCAAACACCAACTTCTGCAAAGCCACAGGAATTCCACAAATGTCTTACGGGAACAAACGCTAAATTTGGCAACAGCCCGGAAACGACCGAGAGAAAGCCCAAACAACTTCTACCCGAGCAGTCAGACCCAGCAAAACCAGTCCTGAGCCGCTATTCTGCCCCCACACTTTGTCCTTCACTTACCCAAGGAGTTTTCTCTCACATTGTGAGTCCTTTCACGGAGCAGCTCCACACAAGGGAGTGGTGTTTGCCTGCTGCCCCCTCAGCCCTGCTGCGCACAAGGCTCCCAACCAGGCCCTCCTTCCCGCTGGGTTCCCAGCCTGCGCGGGGCTGGGAGCCAGCCCAGCGTCACCCCGTGATTTACACTGCCCTCCTCACGCCCTGCATACTTGTGGAGCTAGAACTGTTTCTATAAATAGCGGCCAAGCGGCATCCCAGGCTCCAAAGTGAAACCAGGAGAGTTTCTGAGGACCTGGAAAGTCTTAGGAGGCTGACGTCAGTGAAGTCACACATAATTATGGAAAAAGTGTTGGCAAAAAGTGCTCTTAAACATTACTAGAACAAGTACTCATACCTACAATTCACCTAGCAAATAATCAAAAAATTGCATAATAAAATAAACTTATTCACCTTAACAGATTTATTTTCCTTTAGCAGCACCTTTCTACAGCTCATAACACATGAAAATTAGCAACAAAATAAACTCAGTAAGTTTACAAGCAATTATGATTTTCAGCTTTGGAAAAGTAAACACTGCAACACTGAGTAAAGACAGGTGGAGATTAACCAAGAAGTTTTGCTTTTTCAAGTGCTCATGTTTACAATCAGGGAAACCTGGAGGTGGCTTTTGAATTCTTCTTTTCAGGTCCTCTTTGCTGAAAATACAGAATTTGCAAGATAAATAGCAGAGATACCCAGTTTATGCAAGATTAGTTTTATAAGGAAATCCAACCTCTAAAAAAAAGTCCGAAGTAGCAGTAACTAGCTTTTAATGTTTTTGTGGCAAACATTCACCTTTAGAAACATGCCCTTCTAGCAGTTTTTAAATTAGTAATTTGTAATGGAATTACTGATGCAAATGCAGTGCATGCTTCATATAAACAAGGAAACTTAGGAGAAATTGATCTACCCTTTAAAATTGTTCCTTATTTTTTCCCCAACAAAAGTAAATTACCCCTATTGAAAGAATATGCCTTAGGCTCGCATTGTTACCCATTCTGGAAAATTAACTGAGTAAAAAAGTAAAAAATTCATACCTGTCAGGATTGAAAAGCTGCATACTTGCAATGTTCTCAATCATTTCACACCAGCACTTTGAAAAAACTCATTCTAAGGTTTAAAAGATTAAGTAGTGCACATCATACGACACAACATTAAAACATGATGCACCACCATTGTGGTAGACGGAAAACTGTGCTTTATTTACTGTAAATTTGGCTTCATATCTAAGATACACACACAAGAAGGAGTCTTCACCCAAATAACTCAGAGGTGCTCTCAAAAACCCCTGAATTTCTCCCACATTCAGCAAGCAGCTGAATGCTACACAAAATAAGTAAAGCCCTCTTCCTTTCAGTGCCTGTTTGCACAGGGCAGGGCCTGACAGTGCTCCACATTCAGTGTTTCTGTTCATTTGAAGACAGACCAGCCTCCACTGAACTTTGAGGTAAAACTAATACCTATATTCATATAACAACAGCTCATAATAATCATAATAATAATACTCATCATCCTATGAGTAGCTCAGGACAAAGCAAATGCCTCAAACTTTTCCAGTCTGAGATTTAAGAAAGTGCAGCTGTAATTTCCTTTACAAGGTTTATTCTATTCTGGATTTGTTCCATTTCAGGGGCATCTAGGCACCTCTGTCTTCTCAGTGAAAAGTCTGCTAGTACCTTCACTGAAAGCAAAAACACATAAAACACAATTTGAAAACACATATTTTAAATTTTACATCTTCTGCTACCCTGAAGTGTATGCACATCTATTAGGAGATACTGTCATTTTGTAGAAGAAAACAATTATCTCAAAGAATTACACTGTCATTCACCAAAGCTAAAAAAGAAATACAGTCCCAGCATTTTCAAATATAGCTGAAACATGAAACTGAAAGATTAACTTAAAATTTTGAAATTAATTCTATAGAAATAATTTTAAGAAAAAAACAGTGTGAAACAGGACTGCACTTTTATTCAAGGCAGTACATTTCTATATTCAGAATTTCTCAAACATAAGAGTTGTACTTGGGAAAACAGAAATATCTCCCTGTATTTCACAAAAGAAAAAGCTGTTCCTTAAAAAAAAAAAAAACACCCCATTTTGAAGAGTGCACTGACTTAAGTCAAGAGTCAGAAGAAAGCAACTCAAAAGTCTCTTAAGTCCATGAAGTAGTTTCATAGTGAGATTGCTTGGCTGCCTTACTTACCTTTGTCACGAGGTGGGTCCTCAGGCAGGTCCACATCAAGCATGAGATCATCATCTTCAAGATCACATGAATCAAGATTATTTAAGATATCCTGCAAAAAAGGAAAAGTGAGATACAGCTGGTTCCATGACACTTCATTTATCCCACCATAACAAAAAGTTTTGTTACATTTTTATTGTGCACACATCCAATGTTACCAGCAGCCTCCTCTCCTCAGCAGTGACAATCAGCTTTATTTGAGACCTTCTATACAAACAACAACCATTACACCTCTGCTAATGTGACACAGTAACAGTGCCAGATGAAACAAAGATGGATTAAAACATTTTTCTGCCTGATGCCTATGGAATACTCTGAAGACTTTTTTATTCATCAATATCCTGCTTTCTCCACAGTCAGAAGCATTTTTAAACTCAATGACTTTGTTTACTTGGAATTTAAAAACAACTTTGTGAAGAGATGATGTTAAATCCCCTTATTTCACCTCTCATCATGAAATCACTGAAAGGAAGTGAGGGAAACCTGTGTTATCTTGACTTTTTGGGATAACAAAGTTTCAAATACGCTATTATGAGCGCCAAACTCTTCTTCTTTTTGCCTTTCAGATTGTGGTTCATATAAAGCTGTTCCTAAAGGGACTAATAAATCATGACATTGCACAGGTATGCTAATGGCACAAGGAAAATGCTATGAAGTGTTAGTGCTAAACGAATTACACATATTAAATATAGTCAGCTATATTAAAGGACTGCAATGAGGGCAAGCCCAGCCAGTGTAACAGAGACTGACCCCTTTTGCTTTAAGAATAGCAAGAGGAGGAGAAACTGGGGAGGTCAGGGCTGTGAAACACCCAGCTCACAGTGCAGTCAGACACTGCCAGTGCTGCTAGACAGCCACAGCAGCCTGGGCAGAGAACCCAGACACCCTTTCACTCCATTACTCCAAGAAAACAAAACTTATTAGCACCAAGTGACTACCACACAAAGTAGGCCTGAAGGAACTCCTATGGATATCCAGCTCCTGAGTTCCCAGTTAAAGACATGCCTTTAAGGCCTGAGACCAGACCCAGGCACCTCACACTGGCCTCTTTCCTAATAGCAGAAACACAGATTTTTCCTTAGGTTTACTGGCTACCCCTAAAGGTGATGCCTGGCACCAATATTGAATAATTTACCAAATATTAGGTCAAATAAGTGTTTTATAATTTTTTTCTCATAGTAACGTGATCATTAAATACTTAAGTGAATACTGGATATGAACTCACTGCACAATAATATTCCCTAGCAAAGGCACCCGTTTGGTGGCTATCATTTGTTAGATTTGCTTTGTCACAAATGCACAGGTGAAAAGAAAGAACATTAACAGGCATTTGTCTGAAATTTGCTCCAGCTGTTCTTCAGCAACATTCCAACAGCACTCACAAAGCACTACTTATTTCATTATAAATGGTGACAAAAGCTAAGAATATTTTAAGATTAAGCAGGGGGTTGGGTTGTCACACAGAACATTTAATATTTTGCATTTCTGCAGGGCAAGTTATTTATTGACTTAAGAGAGTGTGAGATGAAAACAATTAATATGCACTTTGTAAAACATGAGCAATATAAAGGAAAGATGGAATACTTGAGACAAAACCACCTGTTTTTCTGAATTGCTTTGTCAACAAATAGCATTCTATGCATTTGCAGGGAAAAAACAGGTAAACCTACACAGCAAGGCATTGGGAATAGTAAAAAATCCAACCATAGGAAAGCGTCACAAAAAAATGGAAGCCATTTAAAGGAAACATGGATTTAATAACTGGGACAACAAAATGCCTGTATACTTTTACTACTTTTGCTTCCATTTATTTACATTTTTCCAGGAACCAGGAGTTTTTGAATTAACGTGTATTTTTTCAAACAATTCTGCAAAAAACAGGCATTCTTGAGAGGCAGTTTCAGTTTGCCAGTTGATAAATTATTTCTATGCCATGCTTTCATCTTCCAAATTAGTGTGAAAAAGCACTATGTTTTTCTACTGCAAGAACTTTAAATGAGCATGACAAAATGGAAACAGTGGCCACAAACACAAAAGAAAGTGGAAAAGCTTTGCCGTTGCTGTGCAAATGCATTTAAAAATGCACAATACAAAAACACAATATACCAGAATGTTTACTAATAAACCCAGATAAGCCACATTACTATCTTTGAAGAGCTTTGGAAGTCTAATGGTGTCATAGAAGGTCAGTATTTGAGATTCCAGACATACTTTCCTGTCAACAGTACATTTCATTATGCTTCCCTAATTACACATTCTTCACCACACTGAGGAAAGGAAACTCCATGCTACAAAAAAAACCCCACAACTGCAAATACCAAGACTTTGTAATCACTGGGCTATGTGTGAATGCACTTTGAGCATTTGCCCCTGTGAGCTACTTGGGAAACAATATACAAATAGATGTCAGCAATGTCATCCTGAAACAGCCATAAGATAAAGTACAAGTTTCATCGGTGCATTAATATGTCAAAAAAATCAAAATTTAGATACTTCCATTGTTATTCTTTCTACTGCATAAGGAACTGCAGGTAATTGCATGGAAACAGAATAGTTAATAATGTGTGCTTAACAGCAATTAGCATCATGAAGTGATTCAGGGCAACTAGCTCAAACAGAATAGGAAATAAAATTCTTTCAAAGTGCATCAGCTCCAACCCTACACATTATTACATGTTTCAGCAATTATTACAAGTTACAGAAAAAGAAGAATCCTATTCTATTTGTATAGGTGAAAAGAGTAATGCATATTAAAAGGAGTATGATTTTCACAAGGCTGATTGAGCACTAGATATTCAAGCTGGTACAACCGAGGAAGATATCGAGCTTGGGACTGTGAAATCCCAGGTCCAACTACAGCGCTGTACCCAAGCTTTCTCTCCACAAAGCTTTTCCACTGGGCATAGGCAGTGGTGCCTTGCTGGCTTCCTGCATTTGAAAAGGGAAAGCATGAGGTGAGACGGATGACCTGTGAGCCCTGTTTTAAGAACTGAGTAACTCCAGCACCCCAAAAGCAAGAAACCCCCATACTGCATAAGGAGAAGGGAAAAGGTTAAAAGGGCCACGTGTGTTGTATCACTTTCAACAATTTTACTTCAAAGTCCTGCCAATCCTTTCTGGAGTGACTGTCCTCAGATGCTGTGTTTTACCACAGGTTCAGCAAGCACACACCAACAGCTCACCCACAACAGCTTGGGATTTAACCCAATTTGTTGAAGGCATGGAGCCCAGCACCTTCTTCTGGAGAGGCATAATAACATCAAGACCACTGGTTTGAAGACTGGGAAATTCTATGCAGAAGAGCTGCGTTTGCTGAAGCGACACTTCAAATTTCATTGTAAAATAATGATCACCATAATGAACTGGAGTGCAAAATATCATTTCCAAAAAGTTCAGTTTCCAAAAATTCCTCATGCAACATGCATCATAAGCTTTTTCTTAAACTGAAAAGAGCTATTTTTCAGTCCACCAACCAATCTGAATCCAATTTAGCTTAACAGCTGTACCTAGGCAAGAGGCCTGATTCTCAGCTTTCCCATTTCTTGCACTAAGTATTGTAAGGTTATAATGAAACCCAAGTAAAACATAAAGTGCCCAAAATAGAAGATAAATAGTTATTTGCATTTTCTCCCTACTAAACACAAAAATGTTGACCACTGAAAGTTTACAACACAATGTATATTACAGTGGAATTAAAAAAAAAAAATTAAGTCAAGCATTGAGGTCAGTGCAGAAATGCAAAGCCCTCAAACAACTAATTTCAGAGAGCATTACCAGAATTGAGAAGAGTCTGAGCTCAAAGCACCAATGACAGGTTAGGATATTTTGGAGGAAAAGCAATTGCTTTGAGGGAGTCATGAATTGGTGTTGCATATTAGGAACTCCATTTTACCTGTTTCCACGAATCACAATCTCAGACCTCATTAGCTTGTTCCACCTTTAGGAAGCAGACAGCTAAAGGAAAATAACTAATTGTTTTTATTACTGATATATGGGTGACCTACATCTTGCTTTTGACGAGGATGAAAAAAGACCACAGTAGAAGGTAAGTGTGAGTAAAGGGAGAGAACTACAGGACAATCTGTCAAAAGAACTCAAGTGAAGCATTCTAGAGTAGCACAGAAACTAACAAGCCATAATTTCAGGTGCTTGAGGAATGAAAAAAAGGAAGCAGTTTTTAAAAACAAGCACAAAACAGACTGGGTAAATCAGTCATCCGAAAGGCAGCTAAAGGATAACAGCGAAAGTCAAACACAAGTCAAGGCTGACAGAAGAAAAGAAGGAAACCTCCAGGGTCTTTTTCAATGCTATTTTCAGCATTTGACAACATCCAAGATAAAGATAAATAAAGAAATAGGAAGTCTCCAAAATAGCAACATTATATAGGAACTGAACAGAGCTCTTAAGTGAAGGCAGAAAACACAGACATAGGAAAAGCACATACTGTTCTATAGGGATGAAGAGAAAAACCTACTGTAAATTAAGTCCTTAAAACAGCAAAAACCACCCAGGGAAAAGGTGGGATAGAACTCTGCAGGTTACCAAAGACAGGATAGGAAAGAATTCACATTAAAGATAATTAGGCCAAACAGACAAATAACTATTTTGTAATTTTTCCCATTCTCCGTAAACTGAAGGTTGCTGTGACAACACATCTAACAAAAACTTGGTTTGGAAAATCCCAAACACTTTTGGTTTAACTGTTAAGTAGAACAGTCTTAAAGACTTACTGTTCTTGAAAACATTTTTATAGAGGCACTGTATGTTCTACCCAAGTTTACTGAAGATATAGAGGAATTCATTATTAACTTAAGTTATTACATGCTGTATCTAAAGTATCTATACTTAAGTTTAGTTCTTTAATTTTTTTAAAAATATAAAATCAGATGTTAGACTGTAAAAAATCTGAAATTCAATAACACAACAAAAGAACAGAAAGAGGAAAACCTGAAATATTAGCCGTTCTGTTAAGACTTCACCAATTCATAAGCAACAGCACTTTGAAACACACAGCCCAAGCTACACCCACTGCCACGAGCAGCGTTCCTTGACTGCCATCTAGCCTTCAGCAATGAGGAAAGGTGAAAGGGGGAACCATTGTAACCATCTTTCTACAGAATTCTAGCAAAATGTAAGATGATGTTCTATTTTGTTGTTGTTGTTGTTTTCTTTTTTAATAGGCTGGTGCTTTTAAATAGTTTCCTCTTCACTTTTAAGCACAATCACAGAAAGCAGTCAGCAGTGAGTATAAACAGTGACAGAGGAAGAGCAGAGGAGGAGGAAACAGATCTTCCTACTCACTGCTTTCAGTCTGTTTGCACAAAAAGGCTACCAATACTAGAGGTCCAGCATTGCTTTTACAGTTTATCTAACCAACAATGGAGCATCCTACCCTATTAAGCAGTGTGTAATTCCTACAGCTACTCTTAACAGGTAGAAATGATTGTGAATGATACTCATTCCACTGACTTGCACTTGTAGTAAATGAACAATGTTTGATACAGGAAAATATTGATGCTTCAAATAATTCCCAGCTGAGAGAGTAACCAAACAATAACCTCAGAGGAACAGCATGGGCATGGTTGCACCAGGAGCTCAGTTGTTTTCTCTGTGCAAGAGTTTTAATTCCACCCTAGCGAGACTTTTGGAGTAACCTGAATACGACACGTTACACAGCATCAATGTGTTCTATTCTTACACAGCCAGCTTAATATACTTGTTTCTAATTAAAACCAAAACAATCCTCAAATACCTCCGAACTACTTTGGGGTGATTCTATTTTGACCAATCTCTCCATGAGCTGCTAACAACATGGGAAGCATTCCCTCTCTGCACTACTGGGAAAGTGTATTTATGCCACATTATCCCGATACATTTCCACAGCATGAGCCAAGAGCACAAAAGCTCAGAACGAGCTCACACGTGGATATGCAGTTACCACCTCATAGAGAAAACGTCCCTTACAAGCCTAGGAAATGAACCAAGTGCTGACTTCTACCAGTGTTTGCTCTCATATTTCACACACCATCACAACAGCTGCCACGCACTCTCCCTCTCTCCACAACACAAATCCAAAGGTGTAATTAAGGGATGCCATGAACAGAACGCATAGGTACAAGTGAAGTTGCCTTCCTTAGTTTTCTAGCCAAAACAGCGTGAGAAGATTTACTGTCAGTTCTGAAGGAAGCAGCTCTCAAAGGCATGTAAGCTTTCCCATTGCAAAGGAAAAAGGGTAATTCGCCATAAAAGGTTGTTCACAAAATGTCATGCCTCTCAGACCAGTACCACAAGAGGTCTGTGAACTGCAATAGTGTCATATAACCTCCTAATCATGTTTGACAGCAGGGACACCTACATAACACGGGACAGACAGAAGTGCTATCTCATTAAATAATTCAGATTCTCACCACCTCCCCTTGTAGTTCAAGTCTGAAGTTGAAGACTGGAGCAGAGGTGTGACAGTAGATGGTGGCTATTTTCACTCTAAAAGTAGTTTCAAATTTAATGACATTTCCTTTCTCAGCAGAAAACTGCCTGCCAGCAAACTCCACCACAGGAATGGCTGAAGAGTTGACAGAATACCCTGAAATGAGTTTGTGCTCTTAGTTCTGTATTGACAATCAACAATACAGACTGAATTTTTCATAGCAGTTGCTGTTTACTACTAAAATCTTAGTGGTGGATGTATTACTCAAGGATGTTCTCCCATTATTTCAGTATGTTCACAAGTATTACATGTTCATAATGAAGATTAAAGATGTCATCAAAAAGATGACACTAACTTTTGAGGCTTTGAAAGCAGAACCAAGCAGTCCAGTGGTTTTCCAAACATAAATTTTCAGGCATAGGCTTCTTAGAAATTAAGAAGATTAAAAACAAATACCAAAAAGTTCTATACTTGTATTATTGGAAAAATGAAAACTATGGAGTTAGAACAGTACAATTTAAGTAAATCAGAATCATTTTCATCAGATTCTGGAATATGATATGAAGATATTGGGACAAAAGAGCCTGGAACTTGGACATTAATTTAGAAGCTTAAACAGAGGTTACCAACTACAGCAACTTCCAAGAAGTGGCATCCAATGAAAAACAGCCTTCAAGGCTGTCATGTATATTAGATTCCAATCCCAGAATCACTATGTATACACCTGAGAACGAAGTTTGACCACAGAAATGGCAGCTTCCCAGATAATGTATTTCCAAGAAATCTTTCTGTACTCCAAGTAAAAATTCACACATTATTTGCCATTTTCTAGAATGCATCAGTAAAAGGTAAAACCTCACTGAAGACTTCCTGTGCTACTGTGGTATCTCTTGCCAAGAGATACACTGGCCTAACGCAAAAGTCAGGCTTTCAGGTAAAGGAGTGTGAAGGACCAATGAGCTACTCAATTTGTCCTACAGGACAGAATTTCTTTGGTGATGAAGGTAAATAATGAAAATTCTCTGAGCAGAAGCAGAAAGCAGAACTCCATGCTACATTTCATGTTAGTGATACTATGTGCTCTCTATCACATAAAGGGTGCTCTCCACTATGATGGGCATGGATGGGAAATGTTGAAGGACGGACAATATAAATTGCAGAGTATCTGACTCTCTCTGGGTTTGCTCTCAGTCACTCCCAGGAGGTTCACAGACACTCTGTACACTGCAGTGTACCCACACCCAGAGAGGAGTATCTGCCACTGAGGGTTTCTATCATTGCCCAAACACACCTCCACACCTGCATGAGGTGTGTCCCTGGCTTACCCAGAATACCTCCTGGGCAGACAAAATCACCTCTCGCTCCACTGCCGCTACAGTCACATGTACGTTCTGACAGTCTCATTCCTCTGACACACTAATGTATCCTGGTATCCCCTCACACACCTAAAGGGAAAGGCTGCCCAGCTTCCTCCTCCATGGTCCTGTTCTGTCACAACAGTTGCCAGATAAAACTTGGCAGCTGCAAGAAAGACTAAAATCCCTGATGTTTTACAGGCTTGGTAGGCATCAAAAAGGCAAAAGCTACTTCAAAATCCCAATCACCCCAACACAGGTAAATAACAAGGTTTCTGAAACTAGAACAATTATACTTCATTAAATAATTACACCACAAGAATAATGTCTTATTTCTCTTTCCAGCCTTGCACCTCACTAGAGTATTGGGCATCTAAGAGTGTCATCAGATCTCAGTGTATCACATTCACAAGCAGAAGAAATATAAATTAAAAAAATCTCTAACCACATACAAAATTGGAAATGTATATTTATTAATGCCATAATGAATTTTAGTCAGAGGCACAGACTGAGGTGAAATCATCCTTTGCTTTCAGGAACAGAACAAACTCAGACACTTCTTTAAGAAGTGCTCAACTGAAGTACACAAATTACTTTTAGGAAGATCATGGGAGCACAGAATGCAATTAATTCTCTTTATTAACCTCACCTTTTGTATTCTAAGAAAGGAGGAAATGCAGTACGTCAACACTGTTCATTTGAGTACAGCCTGTCAAGAAATATGTGTCTTTTTAATGCTCTTCTCTGCTTTGAGTAAGATCTTCATTGTACTTTGCAAGATGAAAAGAGGAAAAAAAACCTGAATTTCAACTGGCTCATTAAATGAAAGGCTTTTAATGTGTACTTCTTGTAACTAGCTTGCACCTGAAGGACTCATTTCATGACTACTCTCTTAGAAAGTTATGCAAAAAAGAAAAGTTTATGTTGAGAAAAGATTACATACTTTTTATATTATTTTTGGCTAACTAGCACTTTTATTTTCATTACAGCTGTAACAAAACATCTCAAAATTTAAAAAGGCCAGCTTCTCAAAGAACAAGAATAGTATTTTAGCATTAACCTCCTGAAATGAAAGTTCAGCCAAAGCAAGGAAGATGTGTAGAAGGAAATACCGAGAACACTTTGCTCTAAGGAAATAAATGTATTAGAATCACACACATTACAAGTCTGAAGTCACATTAATAAATTACTCATTTGAGAAATTAGACTGGCAATTTAAAACTTACTACAGAGTCATTTTGAGAAGTGAATTATTAAAAAAAGTAAGGTAATTAACACTAAATTATTTGTAAATAACTACAGAAAGGAATTAATAACTAAAAAATTCTGTTTTAGCAAGTTAATTTTCTCCAAGAAGTAGAACATCTTTCACTGACTACCAATGCTTCAGGAACCAGAAAGCACATTGCCCAGTCTCAAAAACGAATTCAGAACTGCCCTTGCCCAAGTTATAGTCACAAAAGGGAAAAAATATAACAAGAACAACAAGAAAAATCTTACAAGATTTCCAAAATTGCCTGGAAGAAAAAAAAATGTAACTATTTTACACTCCAGCTAAAATTCTGGCCATGTGTCAAACTGATTCATTCCAGTGAGATCCAGATTTCATCCCAAGAGCAATTAAATTCTCAGCAAAGCAGTTAAAACCCATCTGTCTCTTCAAGGCAGATTTCAATTATTATTCCATAATCCTATGCCCTTATAATTACATTGATGTTCACTCTGCATATACCCAAAAACACTGGTTTCATTTATTTCAGGAAAAATGAACACAGCACAGATTCACACTGCTACTGGAGTCTCCCAGAAAAAGAGGGCAGAGAACTCAATCTGACAGTACGGGGAGCACTCTGAAAGCTTCCTGTCCAAACCTGTTGGCCCAAATGAAATCGCTTTAACAGAAACAAAAAAAAAAACCCCGAATCACATCACAAGAACTTCCTCTCTTGTGAATATTACAGAAAGAAGCCAGAATTATTGCAATGTCTTCAGTTTCAAGTTTTGCTTCTTTCAGACTTTGAGCACTAGAATATTGCAGCATCTTTAAAAACAAGCAGATACCTCAGAACAGTAACAGCTGTACTACCTATCCTTCTCAATGCAAATAAGGACTTGCACAGGCTGAAAGCATTTAAAGCTGCACTCTGAACAAACATATACTAAAGCTTCTGCTTCTCATGTGCCTACTTAATGCACTGGAGATGAGAAAACACCTCAAACCTTGCTACAACAAGAGAGGGCAAGCAAAGGATCCATGAGACTGGTCAGGATGCCTGTTTGAGGCTACACTGCTTACACGTATGGTGAACAGTATTTTCAGAGAAAAATTAATGAAACAAAAAATCTAGCAAAACTAAACTACAACCAGGAGTTGTACTTCCCACTGCTGAGCAGCTTTCTGCCATGAAGCAGTAAAGGAACTAGGCATTGCAGTCAGCAACTAAGTCCCAGGACATGAGCAAAGAGCACTGCTAACATCAAGTGAGAGCATCTACAGATAAACACTTCCATTCCTGCTGATTTACACAGCCATCAACTGCTCTGCTAAGCATCAGTCTGCTCACACAGAACTGAACTTGGTGCTCAGCAGCAAAAACCAGCTGTTGAAAAGACTATAAAGAGCACCAACAAAATCAGTGCTTAGAAATTTGAAAGGAGTTCAGCACTTAAAAAGTTATTCAAGTGATTTGTTGACTTTGAAAGTGGAAATGGAACAACAGTGGACTCAGTTATTTTCTGTTATGCAATTAGACAATAGAAATATTTTCATCCTTACAAAAACCCCACACATTTCCTATCAAGCTCTAAGCTCCCCCTTATTTAGATCTGTATGATTCTTAAACCTCCAACACTGGATTACACATTTTCTCCATAGCTGTTCACTCAGTTAGTAAACAACAGAAGGACTGTACTAAAAGAGGCCAAATTTATTTTATTCTTCATCCCCATGTCTTTAAAACCAAGATGTACTGAGAATAGCAAAGATATTGTCTTTTCTGTTCCCCAAAAAGGAACAATGAGCTTCAGAGGCCAGCAAATTCCTGCTGTTGCCTTCTTATGCTGGTTCTCATTTCAGAATCCCAGTTAAAATCCCTATTACAAAAACTGTCCTTCCAAAGATGGTCCAAACACCCCTAATCTAAGATCACCCAATGGGAGCTGCACTGCCACCTATGGAAAAGCTTAGGAAAAGCATTTAGCATTTGTTAATACTAAGGATACAGCTTAAAAGACTAACAAAACAACAGCATGGATGGAAATGAGGAAGAAAAAGGTGAATTGTGCACTAAACATGACCAATTACTCAGCACATAGTTCCCTGAACTGTTACTCAGCCACAGTGCTTCTACTCACCCCAGCCTGGTGCCGCAGGAACTCCACAACTACTGCTCTGGTGACTGCCCTGGAAATACTAAATCCAAGGGGCAGGCAGGCTGGCATTAGTCCAAGCACTCCAAATTCTTAAATCTGATTCTCATCAATTGGATTTTGACACACAGATATGAACTGCTTTCAACTCACCACAGTAGAGGATAGAAACTGCATAATTTGATCACGTATCTCCCAGCAATCAAAACATCTGACGTTTGACTAATCACAATAATTATTCTCAATGCCTTCACTTTTTTGTCTTTATACTCCTTACTTGCAAAGAAAAGGAAAACCTTGGAACAAAAGCTTACAGCAACCTACTCAAGAGCACAATTTTTCAGAAATAATGAAAACTGCATCAGAAATTCTTCTGCATCTTCAGATTAGAAAAGATCATTGTTTAATCTTTAGGCTAAAGAAATCAAATATATAATAATTCCTACCAAAACCAAAAAGTACAGGGAAAAAAAAATCCCATAGTAAGTGGTAGTGCAACACTTCAGAGCTACATTTTCCCCCTCAAAACTCAAGCTACTGAAAATACACTTCTGTCTTGCAAAAATACAACATGCTCTTGATGCGTTTCTCATTCAGACAGAAGTCACAGTACAGTAAGTACTGAAATTCTGGAGAAGCACTAACAGAATAAAAAATCAAAATGGGTAGAAACAATACATGATCTTCTAGATTTAACATCAAAATCTCTTCCTTTCTCCACCTCCTCAAAAACAACTGAATATATTCTTCCATTTTTAAGCTCTCTCCAAGAGCTTTTCACTTTCAATAAACAAAGAAATAATCCAAAATAGTGAACAAGAATATCAAAGATTTCTAATGTACTTCTGCTCCACATGGCTTACAACAGCTTCTGTCAATCAACACATTGATTCAACAGCAACTCATACCCCTGCACAAATTAATTCACAGGGGCTACATGTAGCAAGACCTAGATATATACTCCAAAAGCACAGTAAAAGAAGTGTCTTCCATTTGTTTGTTGCATTTCAGAGTATGTATCAAAGCACCTATATTTAAAATTTACAAAGGACAAAGTTTAAAAATTTCCCTCTTTTTTTGGCATGTGCATGCATGTGTCTGGAGACAAGCATGTTTGTTTTAGCAGTGGCCTCCATGAAACTTAGGTTTTCCTTATAAACACTAATAAAGCTACAAAACTCATACTACAAATCTAACAGCTTTTCCAAGCTGGCCAAAATTGCCACAAAAAGTTAATAACCACTGCTAAACTCTTTCAAGCACTAGATCCCAACATCATAATTTAAGATGGAGAGCAAACAATACCACAGTCAGCTGAAAATATATCAGCAATTCATACTTAGTTACACATGAAGAATATAATTGCGTATCTGTACCCAAGTCTTAAAGTGTATCAACATTACTAAACTGGCAGAGGTGACAGAGTACCTAACATGCCTTAAACACACATTGATTAAACCTAATTGGTTTTGTCAAATGTTCTGATTGTTAGCATCATGTTAATAAAATCCAAATTGCTTAATTCAGAAGTCTGTGCAGATAAAGGGATATGAACAGGACAGACAAACAGAATTCTCTTCTGGCCCACTAAAATTCCAAGGTTGGCTCCCTGATCTCACATGGAAGATCACAGCAACAACTCTTCATACACTCATATTTAATGATGCTTCTTGCAGATTAGTTTGAGTTTAGCAGCAAGAAAAAGGTCATGCTGTACTTGTGTATCCCACTGGAGATGTACAAAGAGCCCTGCTACACTGAGCTACAGCCAGGTCTCTACCTCAGAGATGCTATGATTGAATGAAGAGAGAAAGCAAGTATCTGCTTCAGCTCACAAGGGCCCTTTGAGCACACAGTACAGAAACAACAAATGCAAGAAGCCACAAAGGCAATAGCTATTTTCTGGCTTTTTACTCCTATGTTTAGAGATTAGTAGGAATTCTTTGCAGAAATCAAATTCCTTTATTCTTTGTGAGCACTGCTACAAGATTGCATAAGGACCTGTTTTGTCCTGACTTTAGATTAAGGGAAGAAAACAATGTGTGCAAACAGCCTGATCAAGGCCACCTGCCCCGAAACAGGAGCTCCTAAACAAGAAGTTTCACAAAGCTATCAACTACAGCCGAAAGAGGAAACAATTATATTTTTTTTTAAAAAAGACTGATATTTTAAAAATATATTTAATAAGCAATAAACATAACATTTTTAAGATCCTAAAAATGCAAGTTAAGAATATAGATACATACTATGCTGTTCATTTCTGAAGAGTCGTAACTTCCACACGGATGGACACTTCCTATAGGTTCCAGCCCTTCTTCATCCCACATATATGTGCCGTCAGAGCTGTCAGATGGAGAAAGCTCAAAGGAGGAGCCAGCTCTGTAGTTCATCTCTGAAGAGATGACATTCTCAGTAGTGTGTTTTGTGCTTTCACTGTTGTCATCCACTGCTTAAAGAAAACAGCATCAGTTAAGATTCCAAAAACAACCCAGTATTCAAAAAATGAACGTTAAAATGCCTGTACTAGTGTGCTACCTTCACTGGAGCTGTACTGTAACAGAAATATCTGAAAGTTTTGCTCAGTATTGTTCCCTCATCCCAGAAGGGGGAAAAGCTCAAGCTGGCTTGGCAGCTACAACCAAGGAATCTTCCAACCCACATCTTTGATAACCTTTTACATTGCCCTAATTCACCCACCGTGGAAGCTACTTTCTAGAAATCTGCATCTCTTTAACATATTAGAAGGTGGGTCCAAAAATATATCCTTCGTATCTAGTCTCTCAATTGCACCATCTCTCAAACCAGTTTTTACCATGAGAAGCCCATCAAAGATTTGAAAATGTGGCTTTCAAAAGCATCTTCTTGTGTCTTCAACTAATTTTTAAAGAATTAATATGCATCAGAAAAACAAAAAATACCCAGTAACAATCCTGTTTATAACTGAACTAATTCAATTACACATCCTACACTTATTTCCAGTACTTAGAAGCAGTTACAGCTGTTCTCTGCCTACAGAGGTGGAGGGAGCATGAGGTGAAATTTTCTTAAAATATCACCAACCCAGAAAATGAATGGCAAAGCAAGGATATGAGGAATCCCACAACCACACCACGAATGTGTTTAAATGAGGTCACCCTCATTTTTATCACAAAGAGCTCCTCAAAGTAATGCTTGGGGAAAAACTACAATGCAGAAAAGGCACAAGCAAACAAACATGCCAGCATAGAGCAGTTCCATTCTGAAACAAATCATAAGCAAAGGGCAATTACATTAAATAACTTAATTACCATTACAGAATTTTGATTTAGTACCTAAATTTTCAAACAGAACATAAAAAGATATTTACCAGACACATTTATATCAAGCCAGTCATCAGCATTACAGCAAGATCCTCCACCTTCCTTGAGAGACGTGAATGGCTCGATGGACGTTCTGCTCCCATGCTCCAATTTCTGAAGGCAGCTCTCCTTCTGCCGGATTTGTACAGTTCTGTTTGCCTCTTCTATATCTATGAAGTCGTCACTGAAGTCTTCACTCAAATCATTTTTCTCAGAGGATGACAAAGAAGATATAGATATTTCATCTCCATCATCGCTCATACACATCACTTTTGACCCATGTTTTCCCAGACTTTCATGCAGGCCCTCACCAGGTTCTGTTCTTTGAGCTCTGCTCTCTAGAATACTGTTTTTATCTACGGCTCTATTGATATTTGCTGAAATCTCCGCATTCTCCACAATGCGCGTGTCCGGAGCCGCACTTTTGCTGCCATCCACAAGGGCTCCAGCATCCCCAGCAAACCGCTGCCTGGCAGGCTTCAGCAGAGAAGGCCGACCTAATCTGTATCCATAGGAAGGTGCTGACCCAGATCCATTTGACAGCGGGGGTTTCTTAGAACAAGGAGCTGACATAGCTGAGTACGGTCTGGTAAATCCATACCTCATCGGCTCATTTCCATTGGGTACATCCAACTGACACGCGTTTCTTGACAGCAGAGTAGACCTCTGAGCTGTCCTGGCAGCAAGATTTTGACTATGGTAAGGCCTTGTAAGATCCACAGCTTTGTTAAAGGAATGTGACCTGGTTAGAGATGCAGCGGGAAGGAAAGAATTCTGAATGGAATGTGAAAAACTTTGTGATCTTACCATTTTGTCACAGGAAAAAGCCTTGCTATTGTCTGTAGATTGTGCCAGGCTTTCTCCTGAATTTGTCCTTGTGGTACTGGAATTAGCTCTAGGTCTCTGCAAACCTACCACTGGCCGATTTCCATAGAATCCATTTAAATTTGATCTTGGAGCATTGAGTCCAGAGTATGTCCTTCCTGACAGGGTACCTTTGGTGAATTTAGCTGAACTAGAGAGTCCAGGTATAGACTTTGGGTTTAATTCCTCAGTAGAAGACACAAACATATTGGTTTGCTTTGCTGCTTTTGACACAACCGAAGCAGTACTGTTCAAACCCACCCTGAGCTCATCATTGCCCAATGCTCTTTGAGATTGAGGATACCTCTCAGAATCAATTAATTTTTCATTACAGTTGCGTTTGGTGTTGGGCTCTCTCCCATTCTGATCATTAAACTGATATTTGTTTGATTTTTTCCAGTTGAAAGCAAGGGAAGACATTCCAACAGTGCCATTGTGCTTGCCAAAATTTTTGCCACCATTACTCCCTGCTAAATTCACAGCCGTCCCGTTTGGCATAGGTTGCAAAACACTCCCTAAAGTTTTCGTTCCATATTTCGGTAGCCTGGAAACCAAGGATGTCCTGTTTTGATTTTTTTCTTCCATGAGCTATTGGGTACATTGGTCCTTAAAGGGTGCTTGAATCTAAGAAAGAAAAATAAAACAACATTAAACCTGAATCAACCACACATTAAACACAGTTTTCAATATATTTGCAGCTATATGCTTCCTAGATTCCTATGCCTAACTCCCACCGCGCTGATAAAAAGTAACCCAGATACATTTTGTGAACTCAAGTTCCAGCAGTTACTTGGCAGTAGTATGTTCTTCAGATCACACCTCACTCCCCCAAATTTCCTTCTCTACATAAACCATCATTTTTTTCTTTTCCTTTTGTAATCTATAAAATAACTTGAGAAGAGGTTGGATCATTTTTTAGTTTGTTTTTTTTTTAATTTACCCATTTTCAGCAACAAACAGAACTTTTCAACTGTCTTACAATTATTAAGTTATAAACTTAAGATTTAGTATTTTTAAAATAAAAATTTATTTATTTTACTTATTTTTTTTTAATTTTATTTAACATTTATTAAAATAAAATATGACATAGCAAAACCCTGCGATCAGCAACATAAACCTGCAAAAACTATAATGTAAAATCTGACTAAAAGCTAATTTTTTGAGATTGCTTTCAATTTCCCCAATGCCTAAAATATAGGAAATAACTACTCATCGCACATCTCACAACAACATGTTTTGTTCCCAGACCTTATGGATATACCCGAATCAAGATCCACATTCCTAATCATTCCTTCCTCTTTGTATGGAGACTGTAGTCTATTTTGGAAATCATTCACATACAAAACTGGAAGTGCAGTACAACAGTTGAATAAGGTCAGCATTAGTAACTGAATTTAAAAGTTCTACTTACTCAAAGTACAGAAAGTAACTTGTTTAACCACAGCAAGCATTACTCAAAGTGAGACACTCCCTGAGCTGCAAGACTCACTAAGAAACACTTAGTTTCTTAGTGATACAATCGAAGATATAACCAAAGATAAAGTCCAAGTGGCATTAAATTCATGCAAACTGAAATACCCTTAGGATTTGTCAGTGAACAGGATGCCCCAGAGCACTACTTCTGGAAGCTGATCTACATTACAAAGACAGAAAGAGAAAGGTGCTGCACACAGGGCTTTTAGGGGCTCCTAACTTCTGAAAACATCAGAATCCACATTCTGCAACTGGCGTGTGCATTTCCATTTTGAACTACAACACAAATCCTGACTTTTCCAACACTCAGCGAATTCTTGCACACCAGAGACATTGCCCTCATCCAGGTGTGCAAAGAAATACAAAAGTATTTCCCCCTGGGACCAGCAGAACATTTCATACACCGTCTGCATGCACACGGATCGAAGTGTCTAATGTCACACCTCTTGCCTACGTTGCACCTGCATACCTTGCACAGGAAAATATGATCAGGCTTTAATAGCAACATCAAAGATCTTTATGTCAACTACATACAATAAAGTACACCCCTTTTTTTAATACATCCATGAATAAAAGATAGCCTTTAACATGCTGATGAATTAATTCCCAGCAAGAACCATACTGCAGATCCCTGAGAAGATAACCTGACTCTAAACAACTAGCAAGTCTTGTGAAGTAATCTTCCAAACTGAAAAAGTTAAATTAGAAAGCTGCTAATTCAACTTGCATGCTTTATGGCTAATTCCCTTTTCACATCTATCTACCATCTCTTAGGTGATTGCAAAATTTAAATGAGGCCATTTAATTAGATTACTTTAATCCTCCACCAAGTACTGCAAACTAAATTTGAAAAGAATACCTTTCATTTCTCTAGGAAGGGCTCTTGCTCATTTATTCTTGATTAGGCAAAGACAACACAGTATCTTCATGAAAACCATACTGATAGCCTAGAACACTTCAGATAATTAAATGAAAAGACAAACAATACTACTCTGTATTTTATCAGCTGCGTAACTGTAACTACTGCACCACCTTCTCAAGTCCAGGTTTCATTTGTTTCACTGAAACACAATGTCATCAAAAAAACCACTAAAACTTAACAGCATCATGTCTGGCAGATGTTTCCCAGAAAATGGGGAAATTTCTTATTACAGTCTCTAAAACTTCCACAATCTTTACATGTGTTTAGTAGGAAAGATTATGCTAGCCTAACAATGAAACTCCCTTATCAAGCAGCAGTGTGCATACCAGTTAGAGTATGATTTCTGCAGCCCAGAAGACTCAAATTCAATAGTATTTCAACTGTGTCCTGTTGTACTATGAAGAAATTCAAAGTATATTTAGACTTAAATAATCTATGGATTTTTAAAAGAACTGACATTTGGGCAAACAAGTTTTACATTCTTTGCCTTGGGAAATACATTATCCAGTGCACACAAGCCTAATCAGGAATTAAGCTAATTATAAAGAGCCTAGCCTTACGTAATGATCCAGGGAAAAGGAGTTAAAATCCACAAACCCCCTCTGAAGTATAATCTGAATTAAATGAAAAGCTGCTACATCCTTACCTTCAAGGATATTCAGGATCCTGGTGATAAGCAAAAGGATATTCACCCTCCTTGGTACTTCCTCTACAGGATTATTTACACCTCAATCAAATCCTGCACTGTTAGTTTCAACTGGCAAGCACAACGTTCACTCTAACTTCATTCACAGTTTGTTTCAGCACCACCAGGAAGGCAGTTTCCTATACATTAACTACTCTGCAAAGTCCAGCTTTGCATCTGAGATTCTGCCCTACAGAAGAAGACAGCTTAAATATTGATACATTTGAAAGCTTAAGCACCTTAAAATACTTCAAGCTATGAAGCTTAAAATACTTCAAATACTATGATCCCTGCCACCAGGAAGATAACAGCATTTTCCAGTTCCAGATTCCTGAATAGGACCGAATTCCCCTCCTATTGTCACAGCAGTGTGGAATACCCAGCTGATGGATGAAACACACCTGACAGACTGGTGACAGGCCAGAGCAATTCCCCTCTGCAGATCTTCTGCCATGCCAGCAGTTTCAGATCTGTGTTTCATTCACAGAAATTTAAGGGCATGTGTATTTCAACTCTGTCCTGTGGACAGCTTATAAAATCATCTCTTACACTTCTGGGTTATTAAAAATACATTAGATCAGTTATGTGAAAATATCTTATTTCCATCAATGTAGGGAGGTATTGAAAGTCATCAGGGAAAAATCTGTGAGGTTTGCAGAAGCAGCAAAAGGCTTCCTTAGCACTTGCTTAAGAACACTGCAAGATGGGCAGCATGACTGCAAGTCAATTTTCAGCTTTAAGACAACCATGGGAGCTTAAAAAGAATGGAAGAAACTGGCAAGAGATCCAGCTGGTAAACACCTGCTCTGAGCATGAGGAGCCCTGGGGAATTCCAGATCATGAATCCTGAGGAAATTGTGCATGCTGTATGAATTAAAATAAATCAGAATGCAACTAGAAATGCTGATAGCTTCAAGATTGAACTTTGAGTATTTACAATTTTTTGTGTTGTTTACTCTGCACAGAGTTCAGTTCAGTCAAAAATATCACCTTCAGTCCAAGATCCAGTAAAATTTATCAGCTCTGCAGTAAAATCCTCCAAGCCTGCCTTCTTTCTCCTGTCTTCAATCTCTCCAAAACACTTGTTCTTGAATCAATTCCCAATGCTTTACCAAGGCACCCATGAATTTTAGCCACTCTCCCTTGTCCTATCCAAACACCAGCCTCCCTGACACTGAGTTCTGAAAGTACCATAGTGGGCAATATAGCAAGAAATCCCAAGATGGTGAGGGCTTATTGTTCTATTTCTCTGAAATTACCTTTTTTTTTTTTTGTCCCAAGTTGTGAGATTCTGTTTTCAGATCTCAAGCTATCTTGGAGATAGATCCTTTTTGGTTTTTCCTCCCTCGCATTAATGAGGTTCTACCTGCTTTGACGGGTTGATCTATCAAACACCAAAAAAACAGTTATCCAAGCTGCTCTTGTGCTCAATTTACTGTCAAAATATATTAGGTCAAAGAACATGAGCAGAACATGATAATGAATAAAGGCAGAAGGAGAAAGACATACATCATAAAGAGACTGGAGTTTTAGTGTTTCTAACATTGAGCAGTATCTTTAGTCAATACACTAGAAAATGTGACATCCCCTGCCATCTCTAAAAGCATTCTTGCTATTCATCAGAATTCTTAATGTTTGATAAGGCAGGAGGACATAAGCACTTACTGGAGAAAAATAAATAAGTAAGTGCAGTTCTATTTTGTAGAAGAAATCCACCACAATATTTCCAGAATCAAAACCTCCCTTTGCATCCATCCCTCAGGGCCACACTGTCAATTCACTCTGCCATGAATGCTGTTTACACAGAGTATCAGGCACCTCAACGAAGCAAAAAAGGGCTAAGTGTTATCTGCCCAAACAAGAATACTCTGTGATTGTTGCCCACTTGTGCTTTTCATATTAGTAAAACAAAAACTATGTATTTTAAACTCCAAATTTTTACATCAAACCTAATCAAAACATTGAAATAAAACAGGGTATGAGTTATCATAAGCCCCTTTAGATTTCATTGAAAAAAAAGTCAGGAAAATTTTAACTACAAGAAAAACTTTTGCTAAAATCCTCTGTCTCGAACAAGTAAAGTTGCACTGATTTTCATCATTCTTATACAACTAACAAGGTGGAAGGCAGTCAAGGTCCAGATGTTTAGCCAGCTGCACCAAGGAGCAGCTTCAGCACAAAGAAAAAAAGGTGGAAGAGTATAACTGAGGGTACAGATAAATTACTCCCAGTAAAAGAGATTATCGGGGTCTGTGAAGAAGAAGAAGGACTTGACAATGCAATCTCGGGTTCCTTTTAAGTGTTACTGCAGGTTATTATGGTTTGTTCATAAATGAGACATGAAGTGCAATGACAGTTACTCTTTCCTGCTTTAGCGCTGACAATCTAACTGCTGTAAGGGACAGAGGTCAGAGAGAAACTGGAATAAGGCACTAGAGATGCATGACTCCTCTCTGAACCTGCTATTCATCTGATGCATCCTCTTGGAGGAAGTCATCAATTCCTTTCTTCAGCAGATCTTGCTCAATCTGGACGAGCAATGTCAAGCCTATACCTGCAGATATAAACATGAGACAGCCCTTGCATAACCAGCTCTAAAACACAGGACACAGAGCACAGTGGTTTTCACTGGCATCCAAAGAACACAAGGCCCAGATGATACAAGCACTACATTAGGTGTGCTGACCCCTGCAAGAACACTGCAAGAGGTGAGAGGGATATATTGCCATAAACCAGAAGCAATTAACATAATCGTGACCAATACATCTGGCTCCAGTGCAGAAACACCTCTGTTAGAAGGAATTAAATTATGTGGATTACTTCACTCATTGTGTTATGCAAGGAACAGCCTCCTGTGAACTAAACCAATCCAAGAGATTCAACCTGAGTGAGCAAGTCAAGCTTCTTCACTAGGGTTGCTTAATAGCTCTTAAATAGCAAAAGATGCAGATGTCTTCAACATATTTGTAAGAGAAACAAAAAGCCTTTACTTGTTTCTCTCTTTGTTGATACTTTAAATTGTTACCAAATTTGCAGGGATAACAAAATAAGGGGAAAAACTGAAGTAAGAAAAGACAGACACTGCCTGCCTTACAGATCCAAAGCCCTGCAACCTAATGACAAAGTCACACAGCTACAAAGAAGCCAAAACCTGTAAATCATTCACCATCACCACCTCCCAAACCCTTCCAAAAACAACCCCAAACAAACATACTGTGACTATAAAGCACATTTATATCTAGGTTCCTATGCTGTATTAGTATTTCCTTGGATTTAGCAAGATTTCTGTCCTGAAAGATAAGCCATATGTTTGTGTGCAAGTACATAGATTATGGAAAGACTCTTCTCCCTCACATCAGAGTCTTTTTTTCCAAGGTTTCTCAGACAGGCAAATTTTTGGCATTCTTACACGATGAGTAAGGCAGCAGGTAACCAGAAACACCCCTTTCAGAAGAGTTTTAAAGGTAGCATCACTGCTAACATCATAAAGCCAATTTAAATTTTATGTGGTGGCTAAGATTGACTGAAAAATCCCAAAGAGGAGTTGCAGCCTAGAATTAAAGCTTTCTACCGGTGAAATGTCAGATCTTGATCTCCCCTTAACACATTTTGTGATTATGTCAGCATCAAAGCAAATGATAGCAGGAACAGGCCCCTGCTTCTGCTGATGCAGAATTACATAGGTAATTAAATCTGTCTTGTAAGAACAAATCCAGAAAAAATGCATCTGTCTCAAAAGCAATGTCCTACTGCAAATCAGTAGGAATTGCCTGTTCTCTAGCAAACATTTCACTTATTAACAGAGGAATGACCCTTTTTTCCTCAGCACTATCCACTGTCACCAAGTGATTAAAACATACTGTTTCTATCTCTAACTCTTCTAGGAAAGATTTACTTCACCATTGACTGAGTAACCAGCTCAAATAGTTGGTTACCAGTTACTGTTTTCTACTTCTCACATAGTAATACATGCTAAATCCTGGAGCAGGATTTTCTTGCTGATAAGAACAGGCAGGCTGAAAGCCAAGTGAAACTTGGTATACAACTAATTATAACTGGAAATATCCCTTTTTAGACTGCCATGTTGTCCATCCTACTCCTCTGGTTTGTTTATTCAACTGATGCATGTTCTCCATGTAAAAATATTGGCTGTCTTGAGCTAGAAGCCTCTCACACTGGTACTAACATATTTTTCAATATATATTTTTCAATGATTAAATAATGACTAATAACAGATACAATACTTCTTGTCTGAACTGCTGCTGAACAATTTATCTATGTGGACATCTTAAGATTAAGAATTTCCATGGGTTTAACTCTTCAATGAGGCTATGCTTTCAACCAATATCTAAGTTGCTTTTCTTTTCCCCCCTCCAGCCACATACACTCATTCTTTCTTTCTTTCTCCTGCTGCCTGAGTAACAATTCTAGTTATAGGTTAAGCTGAATGGCAAACAGAGGTAATTAGAAGAGACTGCATGTAATTCATAGACTCACCAGTACTGGGATATCTTCAATAAGCCTGAAGAGGTTCACCTTTGATAACTAAGCAAGATTAAACAAGATGAAGCAGTAAGAAGATAGAAAACAATAGTTCTGAGATTTTCTTTCCTATATATTGCCAATGCTATTTCAGCATAGTTCAGTTTTTCACAGCCAATTGTGATCTTGAGAACAAGAACATGTCAGCACATTGCTACGTATCTAAAAAACATATTGCTAAGTCAGCCACTGCTGGGTTAAAAAAATACTAGAAAAAGGACTGACAAAGAAAATCTTTAACACTGCTATCATGAAAGACAGACAGTGAATCCTGGATAAGCTGGAAATATTACATAAATCATGGTATTTCACTGTGCATGGATCATGGCATCTCCATGCCCAGTTCAATTCTCCATACTGATCCGCCAATCAATTTTATTTTAGTGGTGAGGAATACAAAAATCCCATTAGTTCCTGTGGTTGCCTTAAAATAAAAATGCATCAGGGAAGAGATGATAAGGGCAAACACAGAATGTGACTTCCTCAACCTTCAACCACTCTCACATCTTGGAATTTCTTAAATTTGATGCAGTTTGTTTAGGAGCCCTCCACAGATCTCTTGTCCACTATTTTTTGTAACCTGTCCTTGAACCCCTAAACTTCTTGCATCCTTCACTGCCTTAAGCAAGGAGCTCCAGAACCCCAATAACGATTCTGTCAAGGTTATTTCACTGTCTTGCAGATTCCCAAGGAAAACTTCTAAAACTACTTCTAAACTCCCTGCATTGCCAGAAGAGGCCACCAATACCTGCTCTCTTTGCTACCAAACACACCAGTTTGTTTCACATTTATGTGCTTTCACAAAGATGCTGTACTGTACGTAATTGTATGTGTTATTTGAAGTCTGACTTCTCTTTAAAGTCTACACTTTCAGCATTCAGCTGAAACTTGCTCATTTGTAAACAACATCTTCAAAGTATAATTTTCTTGCTATTGAGTTTAATTTCATTAGTCCTGGACTCAATACAGCTTCTGTCTACAATTCCACTGATATAAATCAGTTCCCAGTTCAACACCATACTCCCTGAAAATGTTGCATACCAAACAACTTTGTGAGTTTGCCACAGCATAACAAACACCGATATGTTTTTGACAACAGACTGACAGCCTCCAGTATTTTAATGTGTGTTTTGTGCTTTTCTACCAGCTTTCTGATACACCAACAGCTATACTGGAATGTACTTCTCAAGGTCAGTTTCCTACAATGTGGAAGACTCAGATATTTGTTATGTCCTCAGAGGTTTGCAACAGAAGGAAAAAAAAAAACAAAACAAAAAAAAAATTCTCAGAGAAACTGAGATGCAACTTCAGTTCCAAGTGACAATTTGTCACAGGATCAGTTTCAGAGTTACTCATCTATGTTGTATTTTATTCAAATTTACAGGAAGGTGATACATATTGTTTGTTTTGTTTAATCAGGATCTCAATGTAATCATAGTAAAGCTATAGTTATCCAAACTACCATTTCAGAAAGCTTTCATGATTAAAAGACTTACACAGAAAATTAATTTTTCTGTTTTTAACTCTGTTTACTGATCGACAAGGCTACACAGGTTGACAGATTGTGCTCCTCTCCTCAAGTCTCCTGCTACTGACAGCAGCAGCCTGGATCTTGTCAAGTTTCTGCCAATGCAAGTTTGCCTGAGATGAAGGTTACTCAAAAGCCACAGCATCCCTGAACTCATCAAAAATATATAACAACATGGTTATGTAGTAATTTTAACATGTAAGATCAGAAAAAAATAGCATTTAGGTAAAGGCAGCATTTTAAACAATTTACAAAAAAGAGTGTGAATTGAATTATCATCCAAATCCACACTGTAGTGATAAACTCTGCATCCATCCAGAAGAGGAGATTTTTCAGTCTCCAGCCTAAAGCAGATATATTATTGAGTCAAGAGAAGCTGGGACATTCAGTTCTCCCTGGATGCTTCCCTTGTGCTGTGTGTGTCACAAGCCATCTGGGCTGATTAGCCTAAAAGCACAGAACTTCTTAGGCTTCAGGGAATAATTGCAGAAATTATTTACAATTTAAGGGTTATTCCTGATCCATAAATTGTTCAGCCACCTCATCAAAGTAAATCCTTATCACCCATTTCCTCTAGCTAAGAAGCCAAGCCTCCTTGCAGTGAGGACATTGCCAGTACTTCTTCAATAAAGGCCATTAAAATGCACTCTGCAGAGCAGGACCTCAACTCAGCCCAGACTAAGTGCTCACGAAAAACCCAACAATCTGCAGTGAAACAGGCATTTTAGCAAGAACTTGCGACACCAGTTCCCCATGTGACCAGGGATAAGCAAAAACCCCCAGCCTGAGGAGACTTTCTTCAATTCCTATAGGATATTGTCAGCAGAACTGCTGCAGCTGAATCCTCCTTTTAGAACAGAGAATGACTACTGAGCAAAGTCCAGATCTCTGCAAATCCAGCTACTTTTGATAAAGGAGGAAACAACATTCTCAGAATATCTTCCAACATGCACCTACTTGGTAGCAGTTTAAGAGTGAGCTGGAGAGTGTTTCCAAAAGCTATGAAGAACTGCAAAGACCTGTACTGACTAGCCAAAATTAAACTTTGGAACAACAATTCAACACTGTTGGGATTTTACTGTAACATACATGTGTGCAGGTATCCAGAGATTTACATAATCTGGTTTTATTGCTCCAACTGAAACACAATACAGGATTTTCAACCTAATTATCAAAAGCACCATTAGTATTTTGATCTTCTTAGCATCCCTGTTGGCATGGGACTTAACCCTGCCTGAAAGCTTCTAATTAAGAAGATGGTGCTGCTGTTTACAGTGAATACTGGCTAAAAGAGAACACCACAACCACTGTTGATATATTTCATCATATTACTTTCTGTAATCTTATATTCCTTCATCTCTTCTCCATTTTTAGAGATCCACACTTTCTAAAGATTCCAGGCAAGCAATGTTCATCTCAATATTGATGGCACAACGGCTTTTTTACCTAAAGAGCCCATGCCAACATTTCCTACTAACTGGTTTATTCCAAATAACCAATCCCTCTTAAAGGATGATCAGGTCCAAAAGTAATGGATTTTACTCCAATGAGCTTTTACACGAACAGTTCCACTAAACAGGATTACTCATTAGTATAACAATACATTAAATGAGATCATTATGTTAATTGAAACTATTTCTACAGTTTCAACAGCTTTACAGTTAAATGACAATACTGGGCTGCTTTTGGAACCCAAATATTGATATTTTTATAACGAAAAACACTATCCATGAGCAGAAATTAAATCTCAACTTCAAAAGCAACTTTCCTACTCTAAGTTGTATATCAACATAGACCCTTGGCTGACATTTAGGTAGCTGGTTGTTACTCATGTCTCATTTGTTAGGCCATCACCTCTTCAGTCTGGAGGCATGTAATTCAAAATGGACCCATAGAATTTAGAGGTATGTGATCATTACATACATGAGAAAAAATCTTGCCAATTCCATTCATTATCAGCAAACAACGTAAATATTTACTGCCGCAGGCTAACTCAAGAGTTTTGTGTCTCCATAAAAGAGAAATTCAGTAAAGTCTAGGTAAACATGTGAAGTGCCTCTCAATTATAAAAATGTAACAAAATGAGAACTTAAGATTCAACTTCATTTCACTTTTGACACCTTCTTAACAAAAAAGTCTATTCTGCACCAAATCAAGGCTCAAAGCCCACAGACACCAAGAACAAGCCTGCCACAGACATGAACTTCTAACCCTGCAAGATGCACCAATTCCCCTGAAAAGTCCTTTACATCTTTACACAACATACCAGATTGAGTACCAGATCGACAATACTTACCTTAATTTGATGTTTGGCCTGGACACTAACGCTCTGCCACAGCATAAAGTTCCCATGCAGTTTTGCTTTCTTAAGCTGAAGATAAACAGCTCGACCTCCTCCAGCTCAAAGTTAAAGGCTGAGGTTGCCTACGTTTCATTGCGTGCCAAAGTACATTTGACAGAACGCGAAGTGAACATCAGGCTCTGGGTGACGAAAGCAAAGTCTCAGTGTCATTAAAGCGAAATCACCACAACGTACAGAACGTCCCCTTGGTAAAAATCCCAACAAATCACTGCTAAAGTAGATATGCCACCATTATCATTCTTTTCCACCGTTACTATTTTTTTTTTTAAACTGTTGTTTTTGAACACACACTGGGTGCTTTTGCTTCTTCCCCTTTTCGGAGATTAAAACCCTCGAGATACGAAACCTCACGCTACAAGACCTCTGTGACCGGGGCTCGCAGCAGCTGCTCCCGAGGCACCCGAGTCTCCCCGAACACCGAATTACAGGGCGCACAAACCACCGCAGAGCCGGCACCGGGGCGCTCCCTGCGCCGGGCCCGCCGTGCCAGGCTGCCCCCGAGCCCGCAGCACGGCCCGTGACATTCAGCCGGCCCGGAGGTGAGCGCTGCACCCGCCGGGGCCGTGCAGGAGGCCGCCCCGCCCGCCCGTCCGCCCGCCCGTCCCCGGCCTCCCGCGGCCCGCGCGGCCCCCGCTGCCGCAGCATCCCCGGCCGAGCGGCGACCCCCGCCCCGGCGCAGGGCGGCGGCGCTGGGAGGAGGGCAGCGGCTGCTCCCCGCAGGCAAAGAGCCCCCGATGAGGGGCGGGTGGCGGCGCGGGGGTGGCGGCGCGGCCGCCCCGCACTCACCGCCGGACGGTGCGGGCCGCTGTCGCCTGCCGGGGCAGGGCCGCTCCGCGCCCTCGGGTCCCGCCGGCCGGCCCGCGCAGGGAGGGGCGGAGGGCGGGAACACGCAGCCGCCCCGCGCCCCTCGGCCCGCCCTGACGTCAGCGCGGCCGCCCCGCCCTGCCCATGGCGGCGCCGCGGCCGGGACGTGTCGCCGCATCTTCATCTTCGCACCCATCGCACCCGTGTCCCCCCGCACCCATGTCCGCTACCTCCCCCACTGCCGCAGCTCCCCCATCGCACCCGTGTTCCCCCGCACCCATGTTCCCCATTGCCGCATCTCCTTCACCGCACCCATCGCCCCCTCCGCCGTGCCCCGGGAGCCACCGGCCCAGCGCGGCCGCCGCAGCCCGGCCGTGTGACACTGCTACCGGGCGGGCAAGGCCCGCGGGCCGCCTCTGCCAGCCTGCCTCAGCAATGTCGAGCTCGCTGGCAGAACCGAGGGCAAATGAGAATTAAAAGCTTTGCAGGAATGCGCCTGCGGGTGTCCCGGCCCTGAGGCGTGGAAGGGTAGAATCATAGCATCGTCAGAGGTGGAAGAATCCTTTAAGATCACCCAGTACAGCCATCCGCCCAGTACTGCCACTGTAACCCTTGAAGCATCGCCCAGCGCCAGAACCCGATGACAAACGCCTCCAGGGACGGTGGCCATATCACCTCTCAGTGCAACCTACTCTAGTGCCACCACCCAAACAGTGAAAAAATTGTCTTCTGGTATTTAATCTGAATCTCTCCTGTTTAAGGTCATTTCCTCCTGTTCTCTCTGCAGACATGGCAAAGAGACCAGCCCCACCTCACTACAACCTGCTGTCAGTGACTTGCAGAGGGCGATGATGCGATGATGTCCCCCACCCCAAGCCTTTTCAAGACTAAACAACCCCAGCTCCCTCAGCTGTTCCTCACAAGAAATATTTTTAAACCTTTCACAAGCATTGTTGCCTGTCTCTGGTCACACTCCAGCCCCTCAATGTCCTTTGTAAAGTGGGGACCCAGAACTGAAGACAGCACTCGAGGTGCAGCCCAAGCAGTGCCCAGCACAGGGATTGGGATGATCCCTGCCTTGGTCCTACTGCCCGCACTACAACAGAGCACACTCGAAGGAGAAAGCTGGTGACCCAGCTGTAAATCCTATAAATCCTGAAGGACTCTTGCACTCAATCACCACAGAAGACCAGGCATTCTCCATTCCAGTGCTCACAGAATTAATTGAGAGTTTAATTTCTTCAAATTTTCTGCCTGTGCTAGGAATTAGAAGGCACCAACAGAAGGTTCAGGAAGTTCCTTGCCAGTGAGGTGGATCACTGAGTCATTATACTCACACCTCAAATGCTCTGCCTTGGGGCTTGTGTTTCTGCATCGATCCTGCTTTGGGGCCTTCACCTTTGTGTTGTCATAGCATTTCACCATCTCATACTACCATGCTTCAACATCAGGTGTTAAAAGTTTCTTTTCTCTTGAAAGTTTTGATAGCCAATTTTCTAAGCTTTTGCCTGCCTGCTTCATCAAGCCTCCCAGAGGGAGGAAGCTGCGCCTCAGGCTATGTTTGTGTAGGAAAAAAACCGACACCCTGTAGTTGATAAGCCTTGTTCACCTCTTGACTAGAAGCTGGGTGTGCCCAGATGTCAGCCCAGGCACTAGAAGTGCCTCCTCATCTTTCTAGACACAGGGTGTGAAGACTTTGGTACATTTGCCCCATAGGCAGCAGAAAGGCCTTTTTAAAATAAGAGGGAACGAGAACTGAAGCTTTTATGTTTTTGTGGTGGTTTTGTTTGTTTGTTTGTTTGTTTTGCTTAAACTTAAATGTACAGGCCACATTAGTTCATTTGTTCTTAGAACAATCTGAAGTATAATGACTCTCCTCTGCTACAGGAAGAAGAAAAAAAAGGCAAGTAGGGAGATTAAATCTCTTGCTTATAGCTGAAGAGATAGCAAAGACAGGAAATGAACTCAGATTTCCTCAGTCAGACATCGGTGCTTTAACCACACAATCATCCTTTCTTGCTAGTCATTCTCAGCTTCTGAAGCATCAACTGCATTACCATAGATTTGATTTTTCTCTGATTTGTTCATCAGAACAACTTCCCCATTCCCACTGGAATGTCTTCCTAATAACTTTCTTCTCCAATTCCTTCCCAAAACTTAAAGAAATTATATTAAAGACTCTCTGGGAGAATTTCCCACTGCCTTTCTGCAGACACTGGGAGGTGTTTCTTCAATGCCAATACTTGAAGTCCTCTCTGACAAAGTGATTGTGGAGCTCCCCTGGTGCATCTCTGAGGCACAGTGGGCGAGATCAAGGAATGGAGATCAGAGAGCCAGGAACACTTGTAAGCAGCACAAAGGAGATATACACGCTGTGTGTGCTGACCTGGAAGTGGTGGAATAACCACATTTTTTAAATCCAGTTCATGCTTTTATAATCTGGAAACAATTATGAAACAGAGCTCTGGAAGAAAACTACATATGTAAAAGAAGAAAGCAACCTAGAGGTATTTTAGTGCTTTAGATTTGAGAACCTTCACTATCTGTTTAGGCATTTAACAGATTTCCATATGCTTATATAGGGTAGAGATTAAGATCCAGTCTTGAAGCAGAATTCAGAGTTTTTGAAAAAGGAAGTGTTACATACAAAGCTCCAGCTTCTGATTGCTTGCTTCAAAAAATGGTGTTAACCCTCCTACAGACAGACTGCAGGCTGAGGTCCAGCTATGATCAACTGCAGTATCTTATCCTAACAGTTTATTATCAGATGTTTTCATCTTGAGGTCTTCACCTTGAATTGATTTTCTATTAAGTTGATTTAAATGGACATTATATTACACTGGGAGATGGACTAAAAGCTTGTTACTATCCCCTTTGCTCACTGACCTGGCAGTGTGCTGCCCCCAAAAGCGGAGACACAGCAGTGGGTGACACCAACCACCCTGAGAAGAGCTGGATGTGCAGTTAGTGATATTCACACAAACATTCTCCCAGCCCCAAGGGTTCACAGGCCAGGGATTCCACTCTAGTGGGAAAGGAAAGAAGGATTTCTCAGATTTGACCATGTAGCAGAGCCCTACACTCTAGAAAATCTGAGCTAGATATTCCTAATTCTCTGCATGACAATGAAGCTAAGTAAGTCTGCTTGAGTTAAAATTATCCTCAAAGCAAGGACAGTCTGCTTCCTGCACCACTTCATAAAATCATCTTTGCCATGATGTCCATAAAAAAAATCCTTGCTCTGTAGCTCATATGCTGTGACTGCTGCAAACTATAAACATAATAATTTCACTTTTACTTCATGCATCCAGTTTCTGTTACTGCATTCAAACATATTCTACTTGTACTCAGATTTTATGCTGTCTGATAGATAAGCTATATTTTCTTGGTTTGCATTCTTTCAAGTTCAAAAGGGCTAAGCACCCAGTGCCACTGGTTCTTTTCCCCCACATATAAATAATAATGTATTCATTGTGGGCATATTTCTTTTACAAAATACTGCAGCAGATTCTTAATAACTCACCAACATTCAAGAAAAGGAAAACAGATGATAAAATTAGAGACCATATGCTTCTTGGGGTCTAGGTGGACTTTTGATTAAATATATGATAGTGCATGCAGTTGGTTAGGGGTTGAAATTTTTCATTTCAAAATGAAATGAAAATTCATTCATTTCTTGTGATTCTGTAAAATGTATTCATCAACAGCCATAAAAAATGAACTTTCAGCTGTCTTCATAATCTGTGTCTCTACGAAGATTTTTTTTTCATTAAGGAATACATCCCTTATATTTTCCACATTTTCTTTTGACACTGAGGAGTCACTGTCTCTCAAATGACTTATTTACTTTTCAACTTCTTGAACTTTCTAAACTATTCAGGTAATCTCATATTTGTTCTACCTTAAAAATATGCACTAAAATGGATATTTCAAGTCTATGAACTTGTTTGCTGAGATAGTAGGGAAAGCAATGGGCTAATGTCAAATAAAGAAGTACTTAACACGAGTGTGGTCATATGTGTGTATATGTGTTATTTCCATCTATAGTGTCCACAAATAATGAAACTTTGTACCATTCTGCAATAAATAATTGTATAAGAACAAAAGAATTCAGTTTGGTGCAAATTGAGGTCTTTATAGTGGTTCCCCATCAATGCATCTTCCCTTTTTACTTAAGGGAAAACACAGTGGTGAGCTCAAAGTCATTCTGCTGAAGTACACATTTACCTTCTTACATTTAAGACTAAGTTCTTTGTGTTTCTTAGCTTTGAAAAGGAATCCAAATTAAGTAATTGTAGATTTGATATCTTTTCAGACCTTAGTGATATCTACTGCTTTATAATAATAAATAACTAATATTTAGTTAATAGGGCAATATTTAAATGAAGACCTGTTCATTGCAGTTTCAGCTGCTTTGTTATTGAAATAATTGTCTCAGATATCTACCTTGCAAAGACAGTGTTGCTGTTTCTATGGGCTTGGTGAGGTTCTTTCAGAAAAGTGGGTTTTTTTGTCAAACTCTTCTTCTGAACACTGCTGAAAGAATACTCAAATATTGGTCCAGGATGTGCTTTTAAAACTCTGTGATGTGTTATTCTGTGGCCAGCACTGCTGATGTTCAGAGATGCTCAGCTCAGGATGCAGGAGGTCTGTTCCTGCTAGGAAAAACAGTGAACTTACGTGGGCTTAAACTGCTCTTATTTTTCACTGATGCTGGAGTAGAAATAGCCTGGACCAGTTCAGTAAAATCTGCCATCGAACCCTGCCTCAGGAATTTTTGCCCCTTGCTCTTTCTTCTAAGGGCTGACCATGCATGATGTTTCAAAACACCCCATCAGTCTAAATCATTTATACTTACTTAGATCTAAATTATTTAAGCAGACTAGTTAAACAATTTAAGAAGCCTAGTTAGAGCTGCTTCTAACAGACAGTCTTTGTTTTCTGTGCCGTCTTTGGCAGCCGCATTCCAACCATCCACACATCCACACCACTTTTACAAACACAGGGAAGCATTTCTAGGCAGTCATTAAAATGGTGAGGCACATTTCTATAAACCAAGTGTGCTGTCTTTCGTTTCTTCTTACAGAAGATACTGCTTCTCAGTGCCTGACTTAAAACACATTAATGTATAATGTATTTCATTTAAGTCTGATACAGTTTCTTCCTTATTTTTCATTGCAACTAAATTTGTATTCATGTAGGCAGAAAGGCCAAAGGAATCCAATCGCCTAATGTTTCCATTATTCAGTGGGATTTTGTAGGATTCTGGAACATAAATAAAACTCCTTATTTCAGCTTGATGTACAGCTATGGAAATTATTTTCTTTTGTGTAATTAAAATTGTTTCTAAATCAGGACAGATTAATGTTTTTGTTGTATTTTATAACTGAAAGGTTGACTGATAATCTCAGAGCTCAAAAAATAGCCTTTTACTAGTGACATTGTTAAGAGACTTTATCTGGTGTGTTTGGGATTCTTTCTTTATCTGTGAAGTCATTTAGTTACACAACAGAGAAGACAACAGTTGTGTTTCTAATAATGGCCTTCAAATTTAACAGAATGAGAAAAGTTAACTGGAACTCAATGAAGTCTCAGTAAAAAGCAGTAATAAAGATGAAAATTTATTTGTAGTTGTATGGCTTATCTTTATGTAAACACTGTTGCAAAGGAGCCTGCTTTAAATTAATGCTAATCCTGAACTCATTGATGTGGATAATAATGTGGGTTTGCTAATTTTTTTATTTAATAACATTTTAAATTCTACAATCCTTAAAATGTTTAATGAAGATTAAATGATAGTTTGTTTTTTTTTTTATAGACAGTGTCCTCCATTTTATGATATCATTACAGTTTTTAATCCTGAGATTTGCAGAAGTAATAATCTACTTATAATCAGCACACAACAAAGTGAATAATGGACCAACAGAGCTGTACATATTAAGAAATGTAAGGGGAAAGAAAGCCTTTAGGAGAAGAACAGAGCAAGAGCATCATATTTCATTTTGTGTTTTCATTTGACTGCTCAAAGAACAGCATTCCTGTTAACATGCATGCACAGGGAAGACTCACAGCTGGAAGTGAACTAAACGTGATCCTTCTGGGTCTTGTTCAAAAAATATTTAGAAAGGACAAGGCAGCTGGGTGGTGTGGTGACCAAAGGTTCCTACATGCTGTCAGTGCACAGTTAAATGTGATATACAGAGGGCAGCTCAATTTGTGGCAAACTCAGTGTCACTCTGTCTTCTAGGACT
This sequence comes from Parus major, assembly GCF_001522545.3. NCBI lineage: Eukaryota > Metazoa > Chordata > Aves > Passeriformes > Paridae > Parus > Parus major. The sequence continues at coordinate 6,049,437 of NC_031775.1, read as the reverse complement.
GCAAATCATCTCACCAGCCCTAAAAATAGTGTGATTATACGATATTCCCTCAAATCTTTTTTATAATAAGATACTTTCATTATCCCCTCATCTGTTTCACTGTAACATTTGCTATTTTGCTACAGAGGTTTAAGGAGTGCCCAGAATTACATTTATGAGCTATAATTTTGTGAGTGAGTGACAGATATTCTGTAATTGGTGAGAGACTACATAAGAATGATAGAGTGATATCACAGAATGATTTGGATGGGAAGAGACCTTAAAGACCATCTCGTTCCAGCCCCCCTGCCATGGGTAGGAACACTTTCCACTAGACCAGGTTGCTCCAAGTGCCATCCAGCCTGGCCAAGAATGCTCCCAGGACTGGAGCATTCTCTGGGCAGCCTGTTCCAGTGCCTGACCTCTCTCACAGTAAAGAACTTCTTCCCTATGCCTAATCTAAACCTGCCCTCTTCACTTTAAGAATCCTAGGCCAGACAGATTTATAGATTAATCCCAACTTCCTTTCTTAGGGAAAATTCCCACTCACTGATTAGGGCATTATATGAGAAAAGTATTACATGAAGTCCTTTTGCATATTATAAGGAGGCACTAATGACTAAAATATCCTCTGATCAGTTTAATTATCTACTTCTTATTGCGGATAGATAAGAGAGATCACAGGAAAGAAAACAGATCCTGCACTGTTGCTCTACTTCACAGGCATTCTGGCCACAAGCAACCTGAAATGATGAGGTTACAAATCCTCCTGGAGAGCACAGTCACAGCTCAGTCTCTGGCCTGATAGATGCAGATCATGTTCCACCTCCCTGAGCTTGGCTCCTCTCTTATCCCAACGAGGAGCCCCTGCTGCCTGTGCACCACAGGCCAGTCCTTGGCTGAGCAGTTGGTTTATGAGCAGTCACACTGTGCAGCATTCCAGCTTACCAGAAGCTGGCACAGGGAATACTTCCTGCCTGCTCAGATGAAACATGAGGACATTTCAAGGGGATTCATATATTTTTCAAGTCTTGATTCATAGCTGAATCAGACTGCAGAAAGGAATGACTCTAAATGATGTTGTTTCCATGAATACTACTGCAATCATGCTATTTTTTTAATATGTAACTAATTCATTTCAATTAACTTAAGGAAAAATACAAGCAGGCTGCTCCAGTAGCACACAGAGGTTTCAGAATACAGGTCAGGACTTTAAAAATAGTTTTATTCCATGTATATATTTGATCCTAATCTTTCTTGTCTGAACATGTCAAAGCATCAGAAGACAAAAAATGAAAGCTGAAATTCTATTACATTTGCAGTATTAAATGGCAATGAAAACCAAAGATCAGATTAAAAGATGCAATTGCTTTTCCTCTGGGCACGTGGCAGTAACATGTGCACTGAGAAGTGAGCTGACCTTATCCCAAATCATGTGTGACCAAGCAGTAATTAACTGAGTAACAGTGTTTCAGAGCTCTAGGGGAACATCAAGAACAGTAGCACTATATGCCCAAAATCATAGTAGCTTGGAAAATCATGAGATGCTATCTCACAAAATGTTTTCTAAAAATTTTCTTCTTCTTTGATGTTTACTCCATCCTTCCTTTTTTATTAACCCTGGTTACTCAGGTAAACTGTGCTTATATATGGACATGTATAAAAATAAAAAATATATTTCTATAAAATGTAACTTTTACATTATACCTTCATATGTGTGTACATATATAGAGATATAAAAATTATTTTAGATATTGGGAATCATCTGGAGAATGGTAGTGGATGTTTAGATGATTGATAATATGGACCCTGGGCATCTGGAGATAAAATTTACTGGATCATTAGTGACTGTTCCTCCACGTGGGGTTGAGAAGCCCAGCTCAGCATGGACCAGAGGATGAGCCCTCAATCTGCCTCCAGGGTCCTTCCTAATGCTGAGTCTTTCTGGACACTGTTTTCAGTCAGACATAGTTCACTTGCAGTGAGTGATATGTGCTTGCTTTCCTGTCAAGAAAGCTGGATTCTCACAAAGACAAAACAGAAATTTTATTATTATACCTGCCTCTGATACATGGACTTCTGAAGGCATTTATCCCAAGAGATTCTGACAGCTTCCTGAAATAGTGGCACCAGAGAATCAATCACTACTCTGTCTAGGAAGGCACATAGCAAGGTTCTGCTGTGCTTTTAAATCAGGAGGTGTGGAAGGTGTTTTTCTCTGTGTTGATAATTTTTAACTGTAGATAGTGGCAAGTTGGAAAAAGACTGAACTATTTTACAAATGTATGCAATAAATAATAATGGTTTCCATGGTTATCAAGAGGCTCAAGGACAAATTCTTAGCAGCATGACTGTCATTCTACGCTGGGAAATGGAAAACGCTGGCAGACAAAAAGTTTCATGCAAAATCATCAGAAGAGCTGCTGCTCTTTCAGTCTCACTACCAAGACAGTTCTGAGAAATATTTTGCAGTGATGATGTTTTGAAATCAAGGAATTCCTTGTACTACAAACTTGTAGTGTACTACAAACTTGTAGTGTACTACAAACTGTGTACTACAAACTTGAATGTACCCTCAGAACAGTTAGGGGCTACTTCTAGTTAACTGTAAATAAAGTGAGGTGTAGAAAGGTGCCAGGATCAAGCTGGCAACCTCATGGCAGAGCCAGAGCCAGAATCCACCATTCCTCCCTGTCAGATCCATACATTTAGGACTGACCCATGCAGACCCTATATGGAACTATCCCATACCAAACTGTTGCAGAGAAAGAAAATCAAACCTGATACACTAAGTGTGAGAAAGGTTTGACAGGAACAGCTGTGAGTAAACAGAAGTCGTATTTGTGGATATTTGCCTAAGTGTCGATGGTTAAATCCAAGGTTCCAGAAGTCCCAGGGGTGCTCCCAGAAGGAGAGGCCAATTCAAAGCTGGGGGTTATCTCCTTACTGAGAGGGCAGTTGAAGTACAGGACTAACTCAGACTGAAATGATGGGCATATTGAAAGTATTAGTAGATAAGCCCATAGAAAATTAAAAACCTACATAGAATATCCAGATAAATGGATAAACTTCTAGGGAATGCCTGGCTTTCTTCCATTTAATATCATGCTAAGATGTTTATTTGATTGCAAACATGTTTTATATGTCTGATAGGGTTTTTTTATGCTACATTTTTATAATACATCACCATCATTTTTCAAGACCAGGATGGTAGTCTGGCAACCTGACTCTTAAGCTGCAGGAAAAAGTGAGGACAAATATTTTAGAGACTGAAATCAGTAATACAATGACAGCTGGTTGGTTTTAATGACAGCATCTATGGGGAAAGAGGGATCTTGGTGACAGGGGAATGTTCTGCATGATTCACTTACTGCATTGAGAATGGAACTACCTGAATTAAGGCTTTCCCAGTGCACATGTTGACACACATCATTGGATGTTTGGAGTATTTAATTTCTGCTAAGACTCATGATTTTGCTGCTGTGTGAGTAACATTCAGTGTCACACACCTTTGCATAGAACATCACCTTCTTGTGCTCATCAGAAAACAGTTTAGTGAAAAAAAGCCTCTTTTTGGAGTCAGCATGTCTAACCATAATTAGCTCAAGATGCACTGTGGTGTCCAGAGGGAAAAGGGGTTTGGAGACATTATCATTGTAAAAGAGATACCTTATTAGTCCTGTGAAAATCTGCCAAGATGACAACCCTCATTGATGTGAAAATTCCGCAAATAAAGTGCTCCTAATGATTCCAAAATACCTCATGAGAGAGAAATCAGATGGGGAAAAAAAAAGGTTTTATGATAATTTTCCTTAGGAACAAATTCTTTACAGGTATAATCTCCTAAACAAGTAACCACACCCTTCATCCTGCCAGAGTGAGTGTGACAGTGTGCATTTAAAGTGACTTATTTCAATGTTAAGGAAATAGTAAGCTGTGCTGATGATGCACCTAAATCATGAGCAATATTGCAAGCTCTAGCTAAGAAAAATGAGCCTTAGTTTTCCCTGGGGCTGTGTTTCTCCTATAGGACCAGTGAAAGAATTTTGCTTTGGAAAGCATTGAAGCAGCTGCAACTAGGAATATGAAGTGTCGTTTCTCTAGATACAGATGGCCTGGAGTGGTTCAAAGATGGGAGAGGACAGAGGGAAATAAGAGATTAGGAAGAAAGGGAATCAGAAAATTACAAAATTAATCACAGAACAGTTTTTCAAATGAGAAGAAGATGACCTTGTTAGTAAGAGAAGATCAGAGATCAGGTTTTATGAAATATTGTAGAGAAGTGAAAAAAATAGTCCTGTCATTTTCCCCTGGAGTGGTGGAAGCCCCTACTTTGCACTTGCTCCATTTGCTTTTAATTCCTGATGCTCCTACAGGGGCATCCCCCAATGAGGGAGATACAGAAGGGTATCACTGGGAAGACACAAGTACAGTCTGTTACAAATTTTACACCTGAGGCCAATTTCAAGTACTTAGCTAAATATACATTTGCATATTCAGTGAGTGAATTAAAATGCCAGCATGGGATAGAAACACAGTCATCCTTAGATCTGCTTTCTCAATCAGTGCTTATGTGACTGTCCCTTTGTCACTGAATTAATAGATGCCATTCCATGAGTCCTGGAAGGCCACTGTAGTTCTAAATGCAGAAATGCTTACCTGGCAATGTTGGTATGTCAGTAACCAAGGTTATTGGCTTTTTAAAAAAGCTTAAGCAGGAATCTGCAATTCTGCAGTTCTTGGCACTTCTAGTTCTGTCTTGCTCCTCCAGGTACAAACTGTAGAACCAATATCAGCTTGGATAGTATTTTATTTCAAATATTTTTTAAATTGATTTATTCCAAACATGTGTTTCCTGTTGGTGCATGATGGATATGTAAGCATTTCCTCTTAAACTTTTGACTTAGGCATGATGAACATACAGAAGTATTGCTTTAAATGACATAAAATAAATTTTAAACATTAGGATTTTAATTAAGGGTATATTGGAAGACACAACCATTTTTCCTGTATCTCAACAGATCTTTATTTTAAAAAAATATATACCTAATCTCTCATTGCTGTTAGAGATCATGAAAATCACTGAGCTATCTGCTTTCATCCCCAAGATGTTGCCCAAAATTATGTTTATTCCAGTATACTATCACCAAGACTTACTACAGGGGTCCACAGCTGATGACAAATGTCAGCTCCTACAGTAAAAGTTAATTTGGAAGAAAAGCAACCCACAGATGTGTTGATGGATATTTTCAGATATTTCCATGATTAATAATTCAACAGAGGATTATTTGAGCTTCTTAAAAATGTAGAAAGCTGAGATTATAAATGTACCAGATTAAGGAACTGGAAAACCATAATCTTCTATTTCTACATGACTTTGAAACAGCTTTAGGGAATATATGTTCCACTGCCAACATATCTCTCTTCGAAGCTAGGAAATCCTCTTCAGAGGAAAAGACAGTTTGGGACCCATATCTAATTAGTCTGTGGCCTTTTTGCCAAAATACATAACATTCAACTTCAGAGAACGAAGAGCGTATGGTCACAAGACTGAAATGCTGATAACCACTGACATAACCATCCTTCAGTGGTACTTTGATCTCTGAGGACTAGTCTAGGACTAAAACTTACTCTATTGCTCTTTTAATAGCCATCAGACCATATTGTCTGTCAGAAATAATAAACTGCCTGCACTGAGATGTGACCCAGTTGGTGACAGCGAATTAAATCTCACTATGTTCCCTTTACAGCTCCTTTGAGATAAAGATCTTATTATCCATTACCTCCGTCTTTGTAGAGCATGTAATTTCATATGAAATTTACCATTTAAAGGCTAATAATATATTTAAAGCTCTGTATAAGATGGTCTTTGGTCACTGCTGAGAGGGAATGAAGCTGGCATTGAAAGTTCATCCATGTGGACAGTAAACAGAAAGAGTAAAACCAGATTAGTGAGAATGGGGTTTATATCTGCTCAGCAATACTGAGTCCTGTCAAATAATATATACAAGTGAGAATACATTTCTGTGTCAAAATGCAGACAACAGCAGGAGACTGTGTTTTAAATAGCATAGTAAATTCTGTATTGTTTAGCTCACAGATAAACTGGGGGAAGGATAAGAAGGAAGAAATATACTGGAGACCTTGCATCTACAAAGGTGTTTCTTTTCTTACTGAAGGGGCAAAAATCATCATTATGACACATCTGGTGCTTCCTTGTTTGTACTTAAGAATAAAGACTAGATACATATTTTATGCTTATTTTTATCATTCATTTTCCTGTCCCCTTTTTTTATACATCTATTTATATCTGTAAGAATATACATCATATATATGTATCTATATGATAGCCTTGGCAGCTTGTTCTTGGAGGAATGAACTCAAGCACTCAGTCCATTGGCTGCCAGGAGACTTGGCAAAGAGACACCATTGCTGAGCCATTTCAGGCATTGCTCTCAGATGCTTCTCAGGCCAGCAGCTCATGGAAATACTGAGACAGAGTCTCTCATGGCTTGCTAATGCCTAGTTTTTAAAAGAAGAGCTAGGAGACGTAAAATAAAGCAGAGAACAAAGAAGAGGTCATCCCAGATTTTGTTTGCTGGAGGAGATGAGACTGCAGTCTCAACATTCTTTACCTCTGCCTTATCTAATTGATGCACACCCCTGGGTCAGGCCCAAAAACGATGCAGTTTTGGGGAGGGTGTGGGGAAGCAGGTGTGCTTCTCCAGATCCCAAGAATACTAACGATGGCAGAGATGACAGCAAAATTCCTTCCATCCTCCCAGCCTTTCTCAACAGCCACTTCCCACACTTTTTAATCATCCCCCCCTCCATTGCCCTGCCTGCCAGTTAATTCTAATTACCAGCACATCAATTATGATGCATTAATTTCTGGTTCCATTCCTCCCTTGTTTACCAGACATGATGTCAACCTGGTGCTTGGGTTGTACCAGTAGCTGTTTTTGTTTCCTTCAGCAGGCACCCTGTCCACCCTCTCTCACAGACCATTGTTACAGGCAAATAGGACATTCTATGAAATGTCTCTCACGTAAAAATCCAGTTTACAGTCTGGTTATAGTATGAGAGTGTCTCCTATGAACTGGCCATCTTTAATTATTAAAGCTAATGCCATTGCAGAGTCAAATTAGTCTGTCCTCTAGACCTGTAATAACATTTAAGTAGGAAAAGTATTATGCTCCGTGCTCCTTCTGTCAGCTCTTGATTGCACCTGGTACCAAGATTATTTCCACAAGGGCAGGATTGGTTTTACTCACTCACTATGTACAGCATGCCAAGTCATTCTTTTATCATTTTGCACTAATTAAAAAATAAACATGTAGTATGACAAGTTAGGTTCAGAAATCTCTGAAGGACAGACCTGCATAGAGCACATCAGTTGATACTTTGTGCTCTCAGCTATGACTTATCCCTATTCTCTTAAATTACATTCGACTGGCTGATCAGTTCATAAAGTAAATGGACAGCTGCAGCAGAGAGCAGACATTTTAATAGCAGAGTGCTGTAGACATGGCTGCCTGCCAAAGAACACATTGTTAAAGCAAGCAGCATAAAATGAAAAATTAAGATATTGGCACCACAACCTACTGGTAAGAGCTGAGGGTCAGTAAAGGACACCGCTATAATCGAAAAGATTTCTTCCACTAGATTAAATTTAGGACAGGCAAAGCATCCTTGCTTTGGAGAAGTGTTCTGCAGTGCTGGGAACAGAGGCAAGTCTCCAAACAAACATAGAAGCCCCTGTTGCTTTCCTGGCCACCTCGGCTTCTCTGCTTGGCAACTGGCAACTTGGTACAATCTCTCTTTATAGCACAGCTGTCGCAGCTGGACATAACAGCACTCGGATCAGTTCTGAAATGTACATTCTCAGAAATCGATACTTATTTTGAAGTATGTGCTTCATTCAATACTCTGCTTTGGCTATTGTTTATTTATTTGGAAAAAACATCCAACAGTTTCTTGAAATTACCTTTTGACTGAAACAGATGTAGAATAACAGCAGCAAGAGAAAAGAATGTATTCTGATTCTTCTTCAGTGTCTGTCAGTGTTATCACCAGTTAACAAACATTGCATAAAAAAAATATTATTTGGAGACATTCTCTAGTGAAATGGCTCAGCATTCATTATTCAGGAACTCCAAGCATGAGTGCACATCCCTTCCTCTGGGTGCATACATTGTGCTCCAGTCTTTGCTTACTTATCATCATGTGCTGTTAATAGAGTTGTGATTTTTTTTATTGCTCTCCTATACAATGACTACGGTATAGCCTGTGATGTGTCTTTATTCCCCTCAGTAATTATTCTGTCACTGTGACCTACTGCCTCTTCTTTGACTCTGATTTCTTTGCAGAAGTTTTGTTTTACTCCGCAGACATGTTTAAATAGCTTGTCAGTATCTCTATGCCATCCCATTTATTTCTGTGCTAGAGAGTACCCTTTTCTTTGGAGCAAGTTGGACCTGAACAATTAAGAAAAAAGCTGAAATTGAGATGATGAGACTCTTCAATAATGTCTTATAGGACCTGTGACAATATTACAGTATAAATCAAAATCTTTTTTTGCTATGTTTGTTTATATGGAGTCTGTCTAGGAGTACTCCCAGTGATCCCTGGAGAGCACAGCCAAGAGGTGGAAGTCTTCTTGACCTGTGGCTGTTGACAAGCAACAGGCAAACGTATCTACAGATTTCATTATTTGCAATCACTTAGCCAAAACCAAAGGTATGAAATACAGCCTGTGTGTGTGCCAGGAAATCTTGTCAGTTCAGTGCAGCGAGATTTTTCTCCACAATGCAGAACAGCTCAGAAATTTCTAAGGTGAATCATCAGGAGTGTCCTTCGGTGGATTTTTGTATTAAAGCAGGAGCATTACTAACACTTTCAATGATTTACAAGGTGTGCAGGATCTGAGCCTGAACATCTCTAGCACGGTATTCATTATTCATCCGTGTAAGTCGAGCAGAGCTCAGCTCTCCCCATGCTGCACTGGGCAAGAAAGCAGTGTGTGATTATGCAGAAAGCCAGAGCCAGTGCTGCCACGTGAGGTGCTGAGAACAGGGAGAGGGAAGGGCAGCTCTGCTCAACAACGTGATGCCAAACACATCCCAGGACGTGGGAGTTCTTGTGCCACATCCCACTGTGCTCACATGGGAGAGCGGTAGGTGTAGACCTCCCTCGGGATTTTTTTCTTTCCTCTTCACCCCACCTAAATCCAGCACATTTACCTGTGGGTTCAGAGCATCTCATTACAATTCCTAGACTTTAAGGTTAGGATTTTAATGCGAGGTGTTTTTCTGACCTTGCTCCAGATTATTTTTACACACCAGGAATGAATTACTGTTATAAATAATAGTGTTTCAGATATTTTGGGTTAGGAAGCTATTCAGAAGACCTTGGGAAGCTGAGTTCTTTTCAGTGGCTTAATAGAAGCAGACAAAAACAGGAAAAAAATAGCCTTTTTCACATTATACATTTTAACAGGAAAGCATGTGATGTTTGTACCCTTATCTAAATTTTCTTATGCAAATCATCTCAACAGGGTGTGAAATTAAAGTCATAGTTTCATTCTCCTAAGCTTCCTCCGTGAAAGTTTCAGCTTGGATAACCCAGTGTCTCCCACCTTAATCAAAAGGGGTTTAAAAATGCAAATGTCTAACATACATAATCAGATATAGATGTTTTATATCTATAAATCCATAGGGATTTTTTGGGCTTATCTACACTGGCCCTAATTGACTTTGACTGTCCTCTCACTTTATTTTAGAGCAGTCAGATAGGCTGGGTCAATTCCTTGCTAGAAAGTTGAATTACATTTGCATTATGTTAACGCAGGATGAGGAAACAGGCTGGATACAAGGAAAGGTTAAAATCAGGTACAGAAAAATCTGACTCTGATGGCACACAACTTCACTGTCCTGGGCTGTACCACTCAGGACTACTACAAAGACAGACACTAAGCTTCCTTCCATTTTAAGCAGCATTATTAAGAAGACCTGAAAAAGTGGGACAACTGAGCAGCTTAACATCACTCTCACAACGTGGAGTTAATCTGTCCTATGTTTATTCAGGATGCTCCCGCCCGGGGTGTCTGCCGACAGCCCTGTCTCAGCCCTGTGTGGCGAGGGAAGATGTGTGTCCCGCAGTGATTGAGGTCACTGGGACACTCTGGACCCAGCCTGGGGCACCGGGACACCCCTGACCCAGCTCCAGGGCACCGGGACACCCCTGACCCAGCTCCAGGG